>NW_008239547.1:5618592-5619817 GCF_000691975.1 Corvus brachyrhynchos | reverse complement strand
AATGTTTGCTGCAAAATTTCACTGTAGTATGATCCTCAGCCAGCAGTCAGTCTCTCTTGTTTAACTTAACACTGCAAAGAAGGACGGAATGTGATTGCTTCTCTGTAAATGCATCACAGGACGAATCCCTGGGAGGGAGAACTATTTCAACTGAAGAGCAAAGCTGGCACAGGAAACCACTGGTACAGTCTGGCCATGAACTGAAGATAGGGAGTGTCTGGATACTGGAGAATATATAGAGAGAGGGTATCTGGGGAAAAAAAAATCTAGCTTGCATCCACATGAAGTAGTAAATTTCTACACAGTTGTAAATTAGATGGTATGGTTCTCTTTAATGAAGGGAGGAGACTCACCCAGGGTGAGTTTTTGAGACATTTGTCCATTTCCCCTTAGTCTGTGAAAAACTATTCTACACTATTAACTGAAACGGGGACATGGTTGTGTGCACTTCTAATTTGCTGGCATACTCCCTTGCACAGTTTTAGCACGCACCAATTTGCACTTTCCCAAGAATTTCCTGAGTGTGATTTGGAAGACAGTGAAAGCTAGGGATCATTCTCAACAGGCATGTTGGACACAGCCAGCCAGTTTCAGAGGGAAGAGCCCCATAGGGGTGCCATACTGTTAGTCTGTTCCCAGGCTACTGGCTGCAGGTCAGTGCCTCCAGGGTGTCTCCTGGCCTGCTCTGTTTAGTGATATATCCATAGAAAAGGAAGTTATTTTGCTTGTAATGCATTGCTGCTCACATGCCCACTTGTGTTAAAGCTACTATTGCGCTGCACTGATAGAAATATGAGAGAAGGATTTTTTTAAATATGTGGGAAAAATATCTATCCTTCACATCCTGTGCTCCACAGCAACACAGCTGTGGTTTCCTGGGATGATGGCAGTATCTTAATAGGAGAGAGGGAACAGTTTTTGGAAAAGAGTTGTGGTCTCAACCAGAGCAGAATTAGATGGACAGCCCCCTAACATGCATCCCTAGAAAGCAGGCATCAGTGTTTGAGCCAGGCACAGTCAGTCCCTCTGTTCTCAGCAGGGAACAGCATCCCACACAGACCTGTCTCAGCATCTACTTTGGGGCACAGTTAATGGATCTCTGGAGTTTCTTGTCTCATTGTCTGTACTGGGAGCTATGAATCCCTAAGTCAGATGTAAACTTTAGATGCCTAAGTTAGAGCAGATGAAACCCAACGTAAGTGGAAAATGTTTTCACTTTAGAGTT
>NW_008239547.1:5568560-5618564 GCF_000691975.1 Corvus brachyrhynchos | reverse complement strand
AATAAATTTGCTGTTTTAAACATTTGTGATTTTTTTTTCCTTCCTTCCCCCCAAAAAAGCAAAAAGTAAAGAAGAGAAATGTTCTTTTAAACAAATTTTCACAATGATGTTTAAAAGGATATGTCAAAGTCAGTAAGCTTCCATTTACATTTTACTTCTACGTAATTTCCATTTCACTGATGGAAAACAATTTTCTGTTAGAGAATTTGACAGCAACTGTAACAGTCATTCAAAAAGACTTTAATCCTGAAATGCTCTGTCACAATCATAGAGTCCTCAGCCTACCTGGTTGTCCTTTTAGTGGATTGAAGCTGGCAAGTGCTGAGTATTTGAGACTTGATTCTACAAAATATGTGCTTATCTTTGAAGCATGTGAACAGTTAGATTGACTTCAAAAGGAATTCACCAAGGACACTTACGGGACTGAAGTTAAACAGTGGTATAAGTGTTTGGCTGTTTCAAGAGGGGAATGGTAGGCATTCAGGAATGCCTCAAACCTGGTATTTTGTTTCATGAAAACAACCCTGTTGAAGAATATTTAAGAACTACAGGTGCATGTTGCAAATATTGTACAGAAAAGGGACCATGGTCTGAAAGAGATAACACGTGGATTTAGAGCAGGAGAGTGAGTAGATCTCAGAATAGAAATATATGATTTTGCATGAATAAACTAGACACCAAAAATATCTTTGCCCAAGGCACAGATACATCTCAGCCAGCCTCTGCTGAGAACACTCCACTGATGACTTAGAAGAAAAATAGCTCACTCAAAATGAGGAGTAGCTTTAGTGATGAATTGCACATATTCATCATGCAGGTCTCTTTAAAGCTCTATAGGCTGTCTACTAGGGCTCAAACGTAATTTAAAGAAGTTTACATATGGTTTGAGAACCACAGCCTAAGCATTGCTGCTTCAGTCAATACCACAAGAGCTTCCACTGAATTACAGAGCAAAGCAGAATGCTTTACTGCAGTCATTAACATCAGTGCAAATGAAGGTTGCTATTAATCTAAGTGTGTTTCCCCTGTTGTGGTTGCTTTCTACACTCTTGTGAGAAGCTATTAAGATATAAGAGTGTACACAAGCTCAGTGTAGCTGACTACTGGAATGTGAGGATGGAATTAATTTTTCAGTTGTTTC
Organism: Corvus brachyrhynchos; assembly: GCF_000691975.1. NCBI lineage: Eukaryota > Metazoa > Chordata > Aves > Passeriformes > Corvidae > Corvus > Corvus brachyrhynchos. Next base: position 5,617,423 of record NW_008239547.1, on the reverse strand, counting down.
CTCTTTAGCATCCTAAGTTGTGTGAAAATATTTTGTCAATAAAAATCATAGTGCTGTGAAAATATTGTCCACAACATACCTGCATACTTATAAAAAACAGCTTTAAAATTAAATACATGGCTAGTTAACATAACATTTGCTTTAATATTTTAGAAATCTGATGTACCTTTTTTTTCCTTGCTTGTGGGGGGTTTTTTAACCCTAATTCAAAAGCTAACATTTCAACTAGATGGGCAAATGTGTATTTCAGTAAGTCTCAAAATTCCTTATATGAATATTCTTTGTCCAGAAGGGCAAACAATAGTAAAGAAAAGAAGAATCAGTAAGGATAAGGTTTCTGTTTAGTCTTGAACAACCAGCCACATTCTGTATATTCTGCACTCAGATCTGGAAACCTTCAAAAATACTTAATAAGTATAATCAAGGATTTATTTAAGCTATAGAATTAGATTCTGCATTTTGGGAAATGCATGCAAAATAGGTTTCTTAGTTGTCTGTCCATCTTTTAACCAGAGAGTTAGTCAGTTTTCCAGTGTATAATACTATGCCAGTGGAAAGAGGAGCCAAGGTCTCAGAAATTGCTACAGCACGGGCAGTCAGATGAGGTAGCTGGCTCACTGAAATGCCTTGGTTCTGCAGGTAGTGTGGAAGCATCCTCGAGTGAGGACATATCCAAGTAACTCACGTTTGGAATAGCCCTTCCTGGGGGATGCTGATGCAGCAACGTGATGGTCCGCAGTTAGAGGCTGCAAAGAGCTTTCTAGGCCTAATGACTTTTCAGCACCTTCTGCCCTAAAATTCCCATTTGGAACTCCACACAGTCTGTTATGAAATCCCATCTCATTTCCTAAGGAATTTTCAGGAAGATGGTAGAAAAAAACCAGTGGCTTAGTCTACCTAAAGAGACAGCAGTATCACCCCCTGAATGACTGCGCAGATGGGTTTCCTGCACAGCATTTATTTGACGTAGTGACACATGAAATATTTGATAATTTATTGTCATTCAAAAGTTTTCAAGACTTAAATGTTAAAAAATAGAAGGGGGGAACTTTGTGCTAGCTATTTATGGAAGAAGGAGAATCTCTATTTCATCCAGTTGTGCTCAGATCAATATCATATTAGCACAGCAGGCTACGGTTTACATGTTGCGCAAAAAAAATTCAATACCTCTTTGTGTCATATTCTGCACATTTTTGGCTCTTGCATCTACATAGCTAGCAAAGGGAATAGTGCTGTGATAGCAGGGCCAATCTGTTGAAGACTCAAATGCATAATCACTAAATATGTCTTAAAAATTATAAACCAGTGAGTCATGGGGAATCTTAAAGCCTGTCTGCTTTAAACAAAGTTCTCTTCTGTTTGTCATTTCAAAGAGGCTTCCCTACAGGAAATGGGAGGAGGGAAGCTCAGAGTACCGTAACATGGTAGCCTTATCCTCCTTATTTTCTTGCAATTCAGAGCACCATCAGCAGCTATAATCTTGAAAGCCGTTCTGGGAAAGAGCAGGATCAGAGCTGTTTGTGCACAGAAAATGCAAAAGAAAGCAAAAACAAATACAAAACCAAGAACCTACAGCAATTGGAATGTGGGGGCATTATTTTGTGTTTTTAAAAATCCGTTAGTGCTATCAGTCTAAACAAATTGCTCTCTCCAAAAAATAAAACCGTGAAGCTTTAATGCTTTCTAGGATAAGGAGGAATACAACTCATATCCTCTATAGGATGTTTCATTCTATCAATGCTGCATTGAACAACCTTAGTGCAAAAAGTCTGAATTGGCAGGTATTTTAAATGCCATGGGATTGCCAAGGCAACTGAAGACTAACTGTGGCCAGAATGGATAGAAAAGCACATGCTGGCAGCAAGAGCTATAGCATCAGATCTCCCTCTTTCTGGCAACTCTAGGGCCTTACAGAAATGTGTAGCTTACATAATAAAGTTGTTCCAAGCTGGAACTGTTTTACTTGTTGTAAAATGCCAATAAATGACTAGAAAATTATGTTAGCTGTAGATTTTCTTTGAACTGTGAATAATTAGGATATCTAAACATTTTATATTTTAAACTGAAAGTGTAATGGACTTCTTAGAGAAATGACAAGGTGTTAATTTAAGCCTGGAAAGCCAGTGGTGTAAGCATTAGAATGATGCCTCATGATTATTTTCCTGATTGACTCCATGGGTGGGTTTTAGCATTATCTTTTCTTATTGTTTGTAAGCACAGATGTACCACCATTCCACAGCCTAGGGACATATCTGTAGGGAATGCTCAAGTGCTAGAAGGCCACATATGTTGGTTGTGAATTGAGTAGCTTAATTAAGGAAAAAGATTATCTCATTGCACAGGAAATGCTGAAAAATACCAGAATCAGGTTTATACAGTATTAACATTAATAGAGATCATGTATCTGTGTATGTGTGCATATTCTGTGACATGGAGATATACTTAAGAAATCCTTGCTCTTTTGAAAGGATTAAGATTTAACTCTTAAATTCTTTTACAATATTCTTTAATATTGACCATATGGGCAAAGGAGCTATGACGGTCTGCAAGCCTAAATAAAGGGGGATGAAGAGTCATTTGGTCATAGTCTCAATATGAGTCAAAAATGTTTTTCAGAGTTTGAGATGAAATTAACAGATCACTGCAGTATAGAGCATAAAATCTGGAAGGCAACTCACAGCATCTTGTGTACTGGGCTGGCAAAATCAGACCATTCAGTTGCTCTTGTCATAAATTGGTGCTTCAATCACACTTTGGAAAATACTTGTGGTACTGTATGTGTAATTTTGTGCATCGCTGCCCTCTCTGCACACTTTGAAGGACACTCTTTGAAATCCTGGTTCTTTACATTTTCAGAGGTTCATGGAGTGCTATCTGGAGCATTTTAGAAGCACAATTGCTAGGATAGGACAAACAATTTGTTGTTTATCGCTAAGTTATCGATAGCATTGTTATTTTGAACTGTTACAGAGGTTCACCATTTCTTTACTATTGTATCCTGTTTCTTTGCAGTTGGCCCACACATCGGGCGTTATTGTGGGCAAAACAACCCAGGACGCGTCCGGTCTTCAACTGGGATTCTTTCAATGGTATTTTACACTGACAGTGCGATAGCAAAGGAGGGCTTCTCAGCAAACTACACTGTGTCACAGAGCAGTGTCTCAGAAGGTCAGTATTTATCTATCCTGCAGAGCTTCTTGGAAAATACTCTCTGTTATGTCGTCTTGCACACCAGGTGTTGCTTGAAGCTTCAAAGAAACCTTAAATAAATAAGATGGTGAAGAAGGATTGGTTCTGTTTTCCTTTTTTTCTATTTTTTTTTTTAAAGAACAGCTGCCCTTTGAAAAGCAGTGCAAGAAGCAGAATTCTCCTTACAGTTTTATTCCACTGTGTTGCCAGGAAGTTGGGATAATTATTGTGAAAAACTGTGCTGACCAAGGAAATACAGGAATGCAGAGCAATTGAACACTTGCATTAAAACAATGAAACATGAACAATGAATGCACTATCCAAAGGCTTCTTTTATTACATGGAATAAGCTCTGATGATCGATTTCTTGAATAAAAGGAACCCACTTAATATATGTGCTCTTGTTAAACCATTTCATAAGCTATCTAAGCTTTGTTCTCTGTCTCGTATTTTTTTCTCAGTTGACTCATTTTCATGCTTACCCTTTGGACAGAGAATGAAACGAAGTGAGGGAGACAGGAAAATAACAGGCTGTGTTATACCATGTCCTTGCAGATTTCATTGCTTTCCTCAGTGATAAAACACACACTTTAAATCAAACTCCCTCTCCTTTCTGTGTCTTACTGAGTTTCGAGCAGATTCACACAGATTTGATGTACTTGTTTAATCAAAGAAGGGACAAAAGAAAAATGAGTGAATTGAAAATTTAACTGGAACTCCCCATCTCTCCTCCACTCCCTGGCTTTTTAACAGCTTTTCCATAGCCAGGAAAAGGGAATGGGGGACACACAGCCTCTGTATTGTACCTTCAGCTAGTTTGGTTTCTCCTTATGTAGGTGCTGCTCCTATCCCTTCATAATTAGCACAGGCAACTCGTGTCCCCATGTCCACCTCCTCTACAGTCACCCTCCCTAGGCTGTAGATGCACCATCATCACATCTAAGTCAGAATTAATAATATCTGCTATGCTGAGATGCCTTCAGCTCTCAAACACAGGACAACAGAACAGAAGTTAGTGTGTATGTAGACCCTTTTGTATGATAAGAGGAAGCATTTTATATGCTGCAGACTTAGACTGAGAAGTGAATTCTCTCGTTTAATTTCAGCCACCCTTGCTCTTTGTGTTGTCTGGTCACCTCCAGAGGACAGCCCAATCTATTTATCTCAGATATGTGAGATATCCCCAGGAGGTACTTGTCCCTCTCAGTAGACTACAGGGAAAGCTAACATATCTAGATCAAGCCAGACACTTTTTAGGTATTTTGATATTACTCCCACCTATCATGTTTTGCATTCTTTGTAGTGACTTACAGCTTTCCTTCAGATTTCAAGCAGAAGTTCCTTTCCTTTGAGTCTTACCCTAATGTAGTTCAGCTTCAGTACTTCACCATGTACCTAACACATTGAAGCAGCACAGAATTGGGGGAGAGGGTCCTATTCCACAGGAAATGCAGTTGGTATGGTTCAGTTATGGGTAGCCCCAACTACGATTCCTATAAAATACCCTGATAACATTTCTGAATGTAAATTTTTTGGATCCCTGATCAAAGATTTTTTACTTTAACTTTCATGGAAAAACCAAAACTTTTTTAAAGCTCATTTTTCCAATTCCTGGATGTTGAAACCTTCAGCTCAGCACCCACCCCTCTGTTAGGGAAACATCAGCTCCAGAGAAGGTGCAATAAAAAGGAGCATATATCCAGCATATATCCAACTCCATTTCACACAATTATTTTAGCTTAAATTCTAATGAAGGAATGAATTATATTTCTATCATGTGAAGTCCTTGATCAGAAGCATAGGCACATGGATTTTTTTTCTCCTGCCCTTTTGCTGGGGTTAGTAAACTTCTGATATGAAGCCCCAGGAGCACCTGGGTGTGAGGATGTATCTGAAGCTATTGCCTTCTCTTGCCTCAGTGAGGGTTGGAGTCTTTATTTTTGAAGACTGAGAGAAGAATTGAGTCAATCTGCCCTATCAACCTTTGAACTCACTATAGTGATTAGGAAGTCAATTCATTCTAAATTATCTAGGTAATTTTTGTGTCAACAAAAAGAGATTGAATGGAGATTATCAACTCATTTACAATACACCATGTTACAGAAGAGCTGGTAATTTCCATAGGTCAATAATCTTCTGGCCTGAATTCACATTTTGTTGATCTATTTCATTCCAGTGTCCAGAATCTAAAGAGAATGGCTGAAATTTTAATAATAATTTCTAAGCATATCATATTTTTTGTACTGAAGTAAATAGTTTTAAAATCAAATTATTTCATAAAGTCTTCTAATTTGTCTTTTCTGGGTTGTGCATAATTTTGGGGTGAATATACATTGTTCTATATTATGAATCCACAGGAGTGTCTGTGCTAGCCTAGGATAGGCACTTCTATTGTCCTATACTGAAATGGCTACAATATTGCACTAAAAATATTTGTATAGCATTATTATTGCAGGAATTGCCATGGCAACTCGAATGACGGTATTAAGAATGACACCATAAGCCCAACACTACCTCACTTAAAGTTGCTAAAATATTCAAAGTCACATAAAAATAAATTCTTTAGATATTCATATTCAAAGCAGGAAATGTTCTTACTATTCAAAGTCTAAATCAAAAAGCTGACCATAATAATGATGGTAATTTATTTTTCTTCAGATTTCCAGTGCATGGAACCACTAGGTATGGAGTCAGGAGAAATCCACTCTGATCAAATCACTGTCTCCTCCCAGTACAGCGCTATCTGGTCTTCAGAAAGGTCCCGGCTAAATTACCCTGAGAATGGATGGACCCCAGGGGAAGATTCTATCAGAGAATGGATACAGGTAAAAAGATAACATTTTAAAGATGTTATTAATAATACTCTGTGGAGTTTATTGAATGTGGAGAATGCAAAAGAAAGAAAAAAATAACACAGTAAAGTACCGCTACATAATTTAAGAATCATTGCAAGCGAATAGCTCATATTCCCTATTAGACAGACAAAAAAAGACTTACTCCCAAAGGTATAGAAAAAGAAAAGGTCAGGAAGATTAATTCTTCTCCTTCCCACATCTATTGTTTTTGCAGTCTTCTGGGCACAAATAACAGAGATTTTGGTTTAGTGGAAAAGTCAATATTAGTTTAACATGCACTTAAAGTGGTATGTCCCAGTAAACTGAGCATGTGCTATGTCTCTAGCTGATTACAGTTAAGCATTAATACAATGTGGGGTTTTCATGCACTCAGATTTCACCTCAGAAGACCTATGTCCCTTCCAGAATGTGTTGCTCACAGAATGAGTTCAGTGGTCTCTGTCTGGTGGCTATTCTTCCACATCCTTAAACACAACATTCATTAGCAAGATGGGCTGCCTTGGCTTTGCTCTGTTAATGCAGGAGAAATCCTGCAAACATTTGTTGCCATGAAGAGTTGAGTTCAGTCAGTCTCTTTGGGCTTGTTGTTTGTTATATATTATCAGGTCTATAGCTGAATGGCGCATAACTCCTGAACAAGTTAAGATTATTCATATCAATTACTGGATACAAAAAAACTATCCTAGCAGCCAAGTATTAATATCATTATATGAAAAAAACACTGATTTGCTTCAGTTGTAGGTTGACTTACACTACTTAGCTGAAACCTAGATTCTATTTCTGTTGGCAAAAGCTAGGAGAAATGCTTAAGCATATTATATCTATATTACTAATATTGAAAACTTGTTCATAGATTTGAAACATTCCTCCTACTTCTGTTATTTTCTATAGGAAATTACTAACTGACATATAAAAACAATGCCTTATTAGCCTTTCATACAAATGTTCACACTGGTGTTTCCTGTGAGGTTTGATGTCTGCAAGAAAGCTCAAAAACATGTTGAGTAGCAGTTAGTAAAGGGAAGAAAGAGGGGGAAATCTTTCATTTCTGATCCCTGGCACACAACGGGACTCTCAGGTGTCCTGCTCAGGGGCCCCTCTGCATCCTGAGTTCTTGGCAACGTGGTAATTGTGTACAATGGACCTAATCAGACTTCAGAGTGGCAAAAAAAAAATCTGTTGATCCTTTTTCTTTACTTAGGAACATTAAAATCTCCTCAACCTTATCTAAGTGCAAGGTTTGTTATTAACCATTGCCACTTGCAATCCATGAAACACACATGGAAAAAGGATGGAATGCACCAGAATCAAATTCCATGTGTTTCATCTGGTCAGACGGCAGCCACTTTTGCTTTGTTTCCTTCTTTTCTGCTGTCACTCGCACATTTATGACCAGATAATCAAAACAAGAGAGTTAGTCAAATCTCATTCGTGTGTTCTGTGTGCTTATTAACTTTATTAAGTTATGATAACTACGTACCCATATATTACCTATATATATATCTTAATCCTTTCATTTAGAACTAGATCTTTCTGAGAAAAAGTTTCAAAGGACTTCTTTTTACCATAAACTTCTTTAATAACAGACACATCACAGAATTCAAGCTACTCCAGGTTTTATACTTAAAACAGCTCAGGGTACCTCAGGCCGCCTGCACATGAATTTATCAACCTCCTTTGCCTCCTGCCACAAACCAGGGTGCTCAGGGGCTGAAACAACCACTGAGCATAATTTTTAGCAGCTTTTCTCTGCCCCCAGCTACCACATCAGCCCAGAAGCTGGTGGTTATTTGCATGCTGTGCTGCACATGCCACAGCTCTCATCTGCTTCACCCACCTCCTGGTCTGGAATAAACCATTTCCCTGAGCAGTCTAGCCCTTGGGCACCTCCTTTGCTGCCCAGGGCCCATGGGGAGAGACCAGTATCCCCAAGGCAGACTTCATCACAGAGCAATTAGGCTGTAGCTGTGTCTTGTTGGCAGGACTAAGCCTACAAAGTCTTGCTTGAAGATTCATTACATTGAGTAGAGATGCTTTACACAGCTGCTAAGTAGTTTCTATCACTCAATGTATGTGGCAGAAGGAACTGAGCTAGTTCAGAGATTGAGTGTATCATCCCCTTTCACAAGGTACAACATCTTAACTCATCCTTGGCTCTGACAATTTTATGCTTATTTTATTGTGGTTTAATTCTATACTGATGTTGATAATTCAGACTTCCAACTGTGTTCTAAATGCTTTCCTGTTAATCGACAATCTTGAGATGGGTGCTAAGGGCTTCAGACCATCAGAAACCCCAGTAAGAGGGTCCTTGTGCATATGAACTTCCATCTCCTACAAAGTCTTGATGCCGCTGGCAGTAAGTGCATGTTGTGAATTTGTGTCTGGATAAAATATTGGAGTTCCATGTTTCCTCTGTACAAATAACCCTGGGAACAGATGTTCATCTCCATAAGAGCTTACAGACAAACAACCAAGGACACATAACTGATAAAATACTCTGAAATTACCCATAGAAAAAGTTGTAATATTTTATAAAAAGGAGGAAGGCACTTGTATGTGAAGGACTGAGGTCACTTTGTTCTGCTTTGTTGTGCATGCTATTGTAAACTAGTCATTTATGTGAAGTATTTGCTTTTGTGCAGTGCAGCATAAATGGATTTTTGCTGCACAGTGCAAGAACTCTAGAAGATATTCAACAGCAAGAAACAAAGCTGAAGGATACAGCAATGCTGAACTTAGAACTTTCAAAGTGAAAATTTCTGCCTACATGCCCTTGTGTGAGAGACAGAAGTTTTGTGTATACCAGTTAATCATTAATTTTTTCATAATTGCAGGTTTCCATACCTGCACAAACACTGCAGCTGGTTAAATAATGATGTCTGCCTTTGAGCTACTAATGCACATATGCAACTAAGGCATATATATGAGCCCTGGGCAGAACAGCTTGAACATTCAGCTCCAAATACTAATTTCCTCAGTGTGTCAGGGGGTTTTTGTATGGGGGAAATATTACAGCTCTCCTTTCCCTTCCTTTTACCAGTCCCTTCAAGGTTAATGTTTTTGTTAAGACAAAAGAAACAGAAAACCTCATTGAGTATCAGCCAAAGGAAATAGGTATCTTTAGAGGATGTCTAGAGGGCTTGAGATATTATTGTCTCCTTTGAGCTGTTGAAGTCTCTTGGACCATTTCAACAAAATAATTAGGAAAATAGTGTTGGCTTGTTATTAGTAATGGATTTGCATGAGTTCCATCTGTAGACCTGAAACCCATTCTTTTGTGGAAAAACTAGACTGCTCCTTTGTGTCTGACAGGTATGAACTCCTGAGTTCATCTGAGTTGCCACCTGCTTAGCAGGCTCTGTTAAGTGAAAGTTGCTTTTCTCTTCCTTTCCTTAGTTGTTTGAAAATAAATGTCAAAGCTTAGATTCAAAATAACCATAGTACAGTCACACTGTAAGTCTGCACAGTACTTTCTCCATTTTATTTTTACTCTCAAACACACTTAGAAAATTGCTCAGCTAACCTGAGATTTGGAGTGATTCCTTAATCAGAAACAGAGTCACTCTAGATTGAATTTCTTCTTTAAAAACACAATAATAAGTCTGTGAATTTTCCAATACGAATGGAATAAAGATATGCATGAGGGAACAAGGGCTGCCAAAAATATGCATGAAGGTAGTTTATTGTTATATGGGATGTTATTAGCATCTCAACCTTAAGCTCAGCCTACTTGTTTATTGCACTTACGTTTCACACACTTGACTGCCCTTCAGTTTGAAAGAGCATTATTTAAAATAAAAAATAAAACCAGCCCTTTAATTTAATCAAGAGCAGGGAACTGCCATTGCAATGTAAGTCATTGTCCCTCATTAATGTATCCTTTCACAGGAAAAATAGTATAGTGTTTCCATTTCTGTAATCTGAACAACAAACATGTTAATAGGTATCAATTACCAGCCAGTTTCAGTACTTAGAACCAGTAAGAAGGCCCATGCAAGGGTTTCACATCTGGTTTTGGTGAAATTGTTCCTGTCTGTGGTATTTAAAATTTAAAGAACTTCTGTTATTGTGCAATTGGGAATCCTAGGGGAGTACAATGTTAATGAAATCCATAATGTGCAAGGATTTTATGATTGCATTTTCAAGGCATTCCTTCAAACGAGACAACTGATGCCTGCCATGGCAGCAGTAATTGTGTTTTTACAGAGTAGATTTAATGTTCGCATTTAAGAAAGCAGTTACGTTTACACTCATCTGAAAAAATAACATGCAAAATCTTTATACTTAGGGAACTTTTTGCATCTTATTTCTCAGTCCTTTGAGAAGGAGCCACGGGCCACTGTGCACGGCAAGACCTTGTGCTTCAGGGATGCCCCGATGAGTTGTGTCCAGCAGCCCCAGGGCAGGGCAGGAGCAGGGGGAGCTCCAGAGGAGCGCCCACAGGGAGAGGTGTCATCAGCTAAAGACACTTGAAGGCCACGTGTGTGGTTTTGAGGGGAAACTGATTGCTTATTACCAGGGTCACTGGGACCCTCTGCTGCCATCAATCCTCATCACGGGCTGGGTTTTCAAAGCCACATGGAGCAGCACCTTCTGGGTACTTTTACTGCAGGATCTGTATGTTTTCTATCAAAATGTTTCTTCTAACACAAATCTTTGCACTCCCACCAAGCTGGATGGCAGTTTCTGGGTGGCACATTTTTTCTCTCATCCTGTAACAGTGAGTGAGACCTCCATCTTGCCCAGAGACCAAAGTGTGTTTGTTAATAACACAAGATGTTCAGTTCTTTTTATATCTGGGGTAGGACAAAACCATAAATCCAGCTTTAAGAATCCTAGTATCAGATCAAAACTTCGCAGCCATAAACCAAAAAGCACTACTCTGGTATAAATACACTCTGCCAGTTCAAATTTGTTCAAAAAGGTTAACAGGGGGTTAACATAAGTAGACATTATGCTCTGGATTGAGCATTATCTGTCATTCTGCAGCTGTCATAGGGCCATACACATATTCTGGCTAATATGACACAAATGGCTGATCCAGCCCCAGTTTATACTGCTGGGTTTTTCAGCAGGGGCTCCAGCTCTGGCACAGGGAGCACAGGCTTGGTCTGCTCCCTCTGGCCTCTGCCTGCCGGTCTCTATCTCATTGCCCGCCCATCCCTTTGGCACCTACAGCCCCTGCAGTAATTCGAGACCTCTAGACCAGTCAGCCCTAGGAATGTCAGCTGATCTGGTGCAAAATTCTCCCTCTGCATCTTGCAGCATTCAGGAGTCTGGAGAAAGGCCAGAGAGGTAACAATAGGTCTCCTCAAAAAACAACCTGGGAGATCCCCCTCGACTTCACTGATTGAAATATCAGTTGTTTATTTAACACTAACTCTGCTGTGCAAGGAAAATATACTCCCATTGATTTAAAACATTTCTCTGTATACACTACTTCACCAGAATTGAGAGGGAACTCTGAGATGGAATTTGCCTTCCACATTTGTCTTCATTCCTTTACTTTTTAAACTACATTCTTCATTATTTGCTCCTTTGTAAGCGAAACCCAGGAGCGTACATCACTGATGTGAACTGGTATATAGATTAATACTGATTTATTCACATATCACTTCTGAAAATAATTGCAGTTCATCATTTGGTGTCTTGACCTTTCATCTGTGTCATAGATGATTTCCTTATCAGGTATTCACTTAAAAACATAGTCAGTATTTATATCTGCTGCTGCACAGAACATTTGTTTCATTAACAGGTTTGTTCTTACATCAGGCAGCTGTTTAGGCTGACTTTACCCAGCAAGCTTATCTGAATATTTCACATGAAACTCAAGGAAGTGCTAGTCGACAATGCCTGTTATTTTTATTATTATTGCTGTTTCTTTTGGAGTTTGATACAGAAGTGAAGTACAGCATATTACTGCATAGAATAACATGAAAACTGGGAAATCTCAGCCTTCCAGTTCTGGCCTTTGAAGGACTGCCTGAGAGCTGGAGTTCAAGGCTTTGTGGTGGGGCTTGCCCATCATTAGGGAGCACACTAACATGAAAGCACAAAAACTGTCAGTCCTTTGTCTTCTCTACCACTTTAGATTACAAGTCATGTATTTGGTTCATGTCATTTTACACTTCATAGCTGCACTCCAGAAATCACAAAAAGCAGAGTTAGCTTTGTGTGGAAAAGTGTTACAGTTATCTTAGCGGTCTTAACATGCTTTGCACATGGGCAAAGAATGACAAAAGAATATTCCTTTCTGGAAATCACAGCCAGCACAGACTGTGACACAGCGCAGAACCGGGGTTAATTGACCCAGCAGGATACATTCATACCTTTATTTACTGTGACATGGGAATAAATGGTAGAGTTTCACAAAGGCAAGTACTGAAATTAGACTAGAGGGAGAGGGAGAAATAAAAGGGCCCTACAAAGTATGAAGGTTTTTTGATTATTCAAAGTGCTTTAAGAGCTATTTTAGTACCAGAAAGTTCCCAGCCATAGATTTATCACTCTGGGGAGGCTGAAGAGATGCTCAGAGAACTGTGCAAAACCATTGGCAGCCTTATTGCTCCAGAAGTGCAGGTGCAAAATGCAGTTTAGAAGAAAATCCTCTCTACCTCCCTCTGACATGTTTCAGCATCAGCCCTAATACAGAGGGGAGTCCTGTGTGGTTTCAAGCAATCCTGTGTGCAGCATATGGAGGAGCAGCAGAAGCAGAGCCCCTCTGAGCCTCCACTACCAGCCTAATCATTATAATAGTTTCAGTTTTTTCAGGGGATCCATTATGCAGAGATCTGAGTAGTTTCTATGTAGCTCTGTAATTACCTATGCATCCACTTCCCAGTCCAGCCCTACGTCCCCTCAATGGCTGCAAGACAGATGGCCCTTTAGAGCTGAGATAGCGAATTAAAAATGTGTCCACCAAAAGCACTGATTCAGCAACTACTAAAATAATTTTGTAAATTTATCTCACTTTCACTAGTTGGTTCCAGGAGGAAAAGAAATTAAAATTTTTAAATCAAAAATAAAACTAGTTTTAAACTAACCACCACAGGCTTGTTTTGGTTTTTTTTTTTTTTTTAAATCGCATCTTGTTCTTCTCCTTTATTTCACAGACATTAAAGCCGCTTATGAAACTCGATACAAAGTGGATCTTCTCTCTCTTTTGTTTTTGTTTTTATTTTTTCCATTCACCAGGTTCACATTTTTGGCTTGACTCAGAACATTTGTTAGAGTTTGCTGGGGTTTAAGCTGCCATCATGCCAAGAAATCAGTTGTTTGTGCCATTCTGCTGAGTAGGGGAACCCTCTCCCATATGGTTTGCAGACCCTGTGGGGGCTGAGGCAGCCTTGCCCACCCTGTACCAAGCAATACATCTGCTCCACCACAGCCAGGACCTTGTGCAGATGTGAAGGAAGGTATCTCAGAGGGAGTTTTGTCTGAGTCTGGCAGAAATAAATTAATCTATGAGACTAGGCAGGTGTCAGACTGAGGGTCAGGTAAAGCTCAAGGCTAGAAGTGAAGTGTCTAAGGGCAGTGCCTAGAAATGGAGCCTTGGGTAGGAACGCACAGCTGAGGTGTGTTATAATAAGCAGAGTTATTACTGAGCTAAAGGTCTCTGTTCTCACAGGGCCTAGCTGGGCTCGAGATGAGAGGTGTGCTGCTGAGTGCTTTGCAGAGACTATTATGCATTTTTATTCACTCTTTCTTTGTAGTATGAAGATGTAGAGTTCATGAGTCCTATGGGCCCTTCTCCATCCCAGCATCCATGCTCCAGATTTTCTGTTGCTGAGGCATTATTTACCTGCCCTGTCCTTGTGCCATCCTACTTTTCTGTCCCAGTTCAATTCTGTTCTGCCCATTAGGTGACATTTTCACAGCAGTAGCAAAATAGGTAGAGTGGGAGGATAAATGAGATTTCTTCCAAGTGGTAAATACCTGCCCTTCAGAAAGCAATTTGACTTCTTCCAAAAAAAAAAAAAAAGTATTTCAAAAAGGAAACAGTTTGTTTCACTTTGTCTTTACTTCTGATATTTTCATTTTATAGTTTAAAAAAAGTCTTTAAAAAGATATCAGAATAACCTCCAAAGCTGACTGGTAAACAAAACCTGCTAGCAGAGAAAATACAATTGACCAAACATTAAGCTGAGATTTGGTTCCTCTATTTTCAGGAACAACTGGCTTCTCATCAGAGAAGTACTGTTTACACATAACTTCACTGACCAGCTGTACCTGTGTAGTCTGGTCTTTCTCTTCATTGCAGCATTCTGTGTTGAACACTTCAGGCCAAACTCATTTCTGGTGTTGATCCTCTTGAAGATGATGAAAGGATCAATCTGTCCTAGCATATAAAACCAGGGTATATTTTAACTGGTTGTATTTAGGTTATAGATTATTGTACTAAAGACTGAAGTGTCTTTCAGCTGTTAGAGACACAGGAGCAGGTTCTTCCAATGCAAGTACTATTAACTTCAGGCTATGGACTGAAGGGTTAACACAGCAAAGAATATAAATTCTGTTAACACAGAAATGTTAAAAAACATTTTTAAATGTTCTCATCAGGCCTTAAAAATTAGCCGTCTATAGGAGGGTACCCCCCTTTCCTGATATGCTTTACTAAGAAAATACATCCTGTGTTTATTTTAAAAAGCCACAGCACTTAAAAATCAATAGCTTTTCTCTTTACATAGCTGCAGATAGAGTAACTTTCAGATAGGCAGAGTGGGGGTACAAAAACCAGGCATCATTATCTGGCCAAAGAAACCCCGGAAATTAAATCCTCATGCCTGAAGTTTGAGCGTGCTTTGCTGAGGGAAGGGCAGAGCTGGGGGCAGCCGGTCTCCCTGGTTTGCTTTAGCACTTGGGTAAAGTTGTCTTGGTAGATGCCTGTGCCATCCCTTCTGCTGTCCCCTTTCCTCCTCCAGCACAGGACGAGAGCACCACTCTCAGCAGCAGGTCTTCCAAATCACACCCTCAGAAGTATTTCATCTACATGTGTGCATTTCCTCACAGCTGTGAGGGATATACCAGAAAAAGTGAAATAATCTTTGCATGTACAGTCAGTCTCTCATTTTTCACCATACATTTACAGGACCCTCACCACACTGTCTAACTGTAGCTACCTGACATTTTTCTAGAAGGTAGCAGAAACTCATATTTTAAAAAAGCAGTGACTTGCTTGGTGACCCAGCAGTAAATTAAAATCATCATATACAATGTGTATGAAATAGAAAATCGAATTTTGTTGCAACAAAACTGACAGTTCCATTTAACAGAGAATAAATGAATGCAGACTCCTGTGGATGAATGATGGATTTAAAGAGACTGTGCCGATTTTCCAAAATGAGAAAGCTGATCAAAAGAAAATACATGTATTTCTATGTGACACAGGTTATACACCTATTCCAGTGAAATTAGGCTTAAAAAGTATTGTATCACAGACACTGGCACTTTTTCCTCATTTCACTGTGATTTTTTATAGAAAACCCGAAGCCTCAACTCTCAAAAATATCTGAGTGTAGTAAATTCCAGTTATTTCAGTGGAACTGATGCTGAACACAGTGATTGCACAGTCAGATCTATCAGCACCACCAAGGTGTGCTATCTGAGACAGGAGAGGCTTAATTTTGCACAGTTTATCATCCCTTGCTTAGCAGCTTCCTACCATTAGCATAGGTATGCAGTGAAACAGAAAGGAGAAGTTACTGCTGTGTGTTTAAACATGTAGTATTGTACTTATATTGAAAATACCAAAATCATAAATCAAGCCCTTCGGCCTGTACTCTATGATTTTGACAGGAGAGCAGCTGGAAAAAAAATGCTTTGAAAGCATTAATTAATAGGCAAAATTCAGTTTGTTCCACCCAAAGCCTGGTTATTCACATGTGAAGAAGTCCGAGAGAGAAGCTTTGGCTTACTTGTTTCCCATTTGTGCATTAGTTGCTCAGTACACTCAGGGGAAAGAAAGTCCTACAATTATGTCCTTCTCTCAGAAAAGAGTGGTTCTGCAAGTAATGCTATAGAGTTTCCCTTTTCTATAGTTTCTAACACAAACCGGCGAAGGTCACATTCAAACTGCACTAAATAGTTGTCTTCATTCCAGATCAGAGGATTAAGCTCAGGTTTAAAATTAAATGTAAATTACAAATAAGTATTCAGAAAACGTTAATTAAAAGTATTACGTTCCTGAGTCATTTATTGCTCAGCAAGGGTTCCTAAGTATCTTAGCTGGAGAAAGGGGCCATTCACATTCCTCCTTTTTTTTGACCCAGTCATTGTACATGTCTTAGGTTATCCATTTGCAAGTTAATGTAGTGCCAAAGCAAAGGTTTTCATTTTAAAGAAGTAATATTTCACAGCAAGATATGTTCCTGCAAGATGTAAAACAATCTTTTTCTAAAGCACTGGGAGTTAATCAGCCTTTCTCTCTATTGCTACAGAGAGGATTTGAATGGCATAAGATGCTGATTGCTTAGATCCCAGAGTCTATAGAAAACCCAATACGATTACATTTTCCTCCCTTTGTTATCAGAGTTTATTGTATCTTGGTGTTCAGGTTTTAAATAGTGTTCAAAAAAATAAATTGGGGAAAAAGGTATTTTCTGAGTATTCTGAATAACGATGTCATTGCATCAAAGCCCCACATGAATGCATAAGATGGAGCTTACAAATGAATAGCAGAGGGATCGTCCCCTATCCCTGCATGTGCCCTGGATGCATTTCACCCACACAGCGAGCCCGTCTCGGGGAGCAGGGCACTGCCCTTGCCTGTGAACCAGGCTCCTGCAAAGGCTCACACTCCAAGTGTCACACAGAGCTCATGTGCTGGTGGCAGTGCTGCTCCCGGCCCCCTCGCAGCATTTCTCTTCCACATTTGATCTTTATAGTTTCCATACTGGAGTGATTTGGTTTGCTGAATTCTGGAAATGTCTCCAGTTAAAATGCTAGTGTATTAACCTGCTGTACTGAGTCTCTTTTGTTTCTCTTTACCAGAGTGCTGCTTGCCAATTTTTATGACTACAGCAGATTTTACTATTCAAACAGAACCAGATGGAACACCAGTTCAAAGAACATGTCAGAATTAAATATTTCTTTTTTAATTAGTTGCTTCTGATTTATGCAAAAAAAAATTAACATAAGAGTGGGAGAATGTGCCATGAATCCAGATGCAACACAGCCCACACAAGCATTATCTTTTCTCTGTCAGAGACACAGAAGCTTTTTCTTTTATTCTTTTCTTGTCTTTTGTTTTTTCCTTTATGTTTCTGGATTTCATTTTTCTTATGCTTTCTGCATCTTTTCCTTTTTCAACCAACCTCATAATGATGACTGGGGTTCTCTTACGTTTATCAGTCATACTTTTTCCCCATTATCCTAAATTTTCTCTCATAGAAACTGGCATATCTTCTTCTGAGAAAAGTTACTGTACTCATTACTGTTACCCCAGCTTCTGTAGCTCAATAGCATCTTTTACTCTATTCTTTGTTTTCAGTTGGGGGAATCTTATGGTTTTTTCTTCTGCAGAAAGGGATTTGAGCAGAAGGTGAAGATTGTGAGGAATAGATATTTCAACTGTTAAAGAAAGGTTCATTTCCATTTTGCTGCCAAGAATTCCTATTTCTTTGGCTTGAATGTTTGCTCATCTCTTCTTTCATACTTCCCCATTTTTGCCAAGTCACATAAGCATCAGTTCTGTAAAACATGCTGACTGGGGACAGTTGTTAGGCAGAGACTACAAGGTGAGCATGTGATTAGCTGATATACCATTTTGGGGCTTTCAGGAGGTTGCTGTCAAGGTCGATGAGAAAGACTTCAGTGACTCAGGAGAGACCTTAATAGGAGCAGTATTTTCTCCCCACTTTCTTTATGGAGATGCCACAAGTATCACTGAGGGTTTCAGACAAAGATTTGAGGTAGCTCACAGGCTTAACTATTTTTACTTAAATCCAGGATGAATATTTACAACCTGTCATTAATCAAGGAGTTGTGCTTTTGTAATGACTACTCATTTCAAGAATGAAGACTTTTGGAAGTAATTTTCCAACCAAATTAATTAAGACTATTTTCAGAATTTCTACTGGAGCCTGTCCCACTTTTACTTAGCATTATAATCCAAGAAATAAAGGAATTAAGTCATAGTTGTATATACCTCATGAGAAAGCATGATTGGCCAAATCAACAGCAGCATTAAGAAAATAGATCAACTCTTGCTTAATTAAATATTTGACTGAACAGTGAAGCATCACAACAGTTAATCTGACTCAGAGCACTGTATGCTATCTAGGGAAATGACACGGTTCTCTAAAAATATTTACTTTGGTATGTTGTGTCAAGTGATGGATTGTACAGCTTTTCAAGCCACAAGAGATGCCCACAACAAAAAGCTTCCTGTTGTTAATCAAACTCCACCACTCAGTACTTTATTTTCTCAGGCTGTTGAACAGACCTACACTAGGAGTGTTAAAAGCTGGCAAAACTGCTCCCTTGCTACAGCTCCCTCAATGACTGTATTTTATTTAACGAGGCAGATTTTCATTCTGAAGATAAGATCTCCCATACTATAAACTAGTTATGTATGGCGACAGGAAGCAGCAGTATTAATTTCAAGCCATGTATGTTGTGTGTCGTTCTTTATCCAGCAGTTTGCTCGGATTTGCTACGTGATGCATTGTGCAGAGCTAAATGTTATTTTTTTCCTTCCCCTTAACTGGTCTCAAATAAAATGCGTATGCCACCACTTGCATATCTTTGTCTTAAAAATGTGTCACCCACCTGCATTTTTTGGAGACAGTAAGACAGCAATAAGAATATTTCTCCTGGATGCTAGAAGATACTGCAGAATAAATGGAGAGGAAGTAATTCATATGTAGAAACAGCTAGTGCCTTGCAATATGCTTTTGTAGGAAATAAATTGATTTTAGAAACAGGAACAACTGAGGCTTTTTTCCATTAACATTTCTCTCCTGGAAAAAAAAATACACATTCGAGATGATCCTCATTTCTGAGTTAGGGGCCCATTCCTATAGGCAGGTCTGCTCCCAGACTTGTACTTTCAAATAGAGATGGTCACATTGCAGCACAGGCAACTATCAAGGCTGTGGTTTTGGATAAGGCCCTTAGGCACCATTTTCCAAGAGGTATGCTTTATAATCTGAATGAAAGTGAAAATTTGGAAAAAAAAAAAGAACTTGAAACATGCTGCCGTTAGTCAAAACTGAAACTCTGGTCATGGAAATGAAATGTGAAGATTTCAGATTTGGAGACAGCTGCCTATCTCAGATCACAGCCATAAGGCTTGCAATAACTTACAAAATTGCTTGCATTTTCTAAAATAAATACCAGATGTTTGTTTATCATATGTGCAGAAAGTTAAATGTCAAATAATTGCAGGGAAATGCATTTGATGTTCATCTTCAAAAGTACCATATTTCAACACCACGTCTCTTCACAGTCACTCTAACATGAAACACAAGTTCTTGAAACAAAAAGGACAAGAAGGCCAAAACAAAAAGCTGTTTATTAAAGACTTATATTACAATCATAGCTGGAGTAGCCTGCCTCCAAGAAAAATGGTTACCTGTGGTCATGTTAACACTTGGAGACTTCTTTGGAGAGGACATACTATGTTGACTGGAACTTACACAGTCCATGGACTCTATAGACATAAGCCTTCCAGATGCAAAAGAATTCCTATCTGTTTGGTGACATAGCTGTTCCAGAGCTATTACCCTCTGCTCTGATTCCTCTGGAAAAAACAGAGAAGAGCTGTGTCTTATCACAGCTAGACTTTAGTACCTTCAGGTTTTAGCTGTTACCAGCAATTGATATGGTTGAACTTCAACTCTGAATAGTCCCTGTAGCATTTGGAATCTGTGTTTTATGAACAATTTTTTTGCATTTTATAGGAAACAGGGTTTCAACAAACATTGTAACAAAAACAAAATGCATCACAAAGTGGTTAATGAGGGGGATCTTAACAGCCCATTAAAATATGTCATGCAGTTTCCAACGTAGTCTTCTACATAATTCATTTCTATCACCTTGCTTAGAGAAGATTGCTACATTTAGAGCTTAATTTGCAAACATACTTAGGTACCACAGAGGGGTGCACAGTGTTGCAATTCTGTTTGCATGCACCTGGAGAGGAACAGTGCCCCTCCAGAGGCCACTGCAAAGAACTGTCAAAGGGAGGTAAATGCCCTACCTCTCTCCTGGACCTTTTCACTGACACTGAGTTAGTACTAAAAATTCCAAGAGACCCTTCTGCTGCTCTGCTGCTTAATCTCACCTTTCTTGTTTGCATTGCTTCTTTCTCACAAAACACTGATGGAGAAGTGTTATTCTTCTTTCTTCTATCAACTTGTGAGCAAACAGCCCCTGGCATGCAGCAGGTCTGGGGTCACAGCTTGCTTTTGCAAGGGGTTCGAAGCTGTGCTGAACACTCGAGCTGTCAGACTCCAGGCACTCCAGGAGAAGACTACTGTTGACATAGTTCCAGTTTTCAAGAAGCACATAAAGATTTGCTGACCTGGAGAGAGAGCACATCTATGTGAAGAGATGTTGTCTCTAACAAAAAGAGAGCCCTCCCTCCTCCAGTAATGTCTTACTCAGTTACTGGAGCCAGGAGCACTAATGATGTTGCCTTTCCTTCCTTACTCATAGACGATGAATTAAAAGTCCTCTCAGCATCTCCCTGTCTCCCAGTGAGAGAATTCTGACAGGTTTTAGACATGAAGGTAGATGTTTATATCCATTGTGTGTTTAGGACTTAATCCTGGGCACTGAGATAGATGCTATATGATATTCAGTGCCCTGGAGTTAAGAAGGGGTATTGAATCCCAGAATCTGGGACCAAGCAAAATTTGGGGGCCTGAAGTTTTCTGATAGGACAAGCCTGAGACCTGAATGGTCAGTGACTGGTAGCAATTGTTAGGCCAGGCATCAAATAATCAAAACTTTCCCTAAGCCACCAATGTTAAATTTTAACTTGGCTTCAAATACCTAGAACTCTTGTAGTAGGCCATTGCTTGACTTTATTCACAATGAAGTAGTTACTGTATATTAAAAAGCCTCTACTAGAATAATTTCAAATCAGTTGGAATGGTACAGGCTTGGGACCCTAATCATTTCAAAACTGAAGAGCTGTTTCAAATTGTAAGAGAAGCAGATCATTTAAATAACTTAGCTCTGCGCTCCCTCAGACTTCCAGATTTTCAAGTGCACTTCAGCCTGGAAGTGAATGTGGTATTGGACATAACTCAGTGCAGCACACTTTACAATCAGCAGAGTACAGCTTGGAGAGCATTTGAAGTTAAACTGAGATTGCTCAGAGCAATGATGCCCAGATTCCCCCATTAACTTTCAGATTGCAACAATCTAACATCTGAGACTCTCCAGTTACTTTAAATCACTTGATTGTTTTTGTGAGGTGGCGCTGGGAATTTTTTTTTTTTTTTTTTTTTTTTTTTTGAGACTGAATTTTTTTCTATCACACAAAACCAAAATGTTGCAGTATTTCACCCCTAAAGAAAAGGGCTAAAATGTTACATATAGACTTTATGAGCCTTAAAAACTGGAGCAGGGACTTTGCCCTGAAAGCCAGTTCTATCTGTCACACACAAGGCTGCTATTCTTGTGTTGGAGGACTCCAAAATGCCTTGCATATGATATGACATGGGCATTGAGAGAGCAGACACTGTCCTCAATAGCACTTCCTTCAGCCTTTTGAGAGAGAATGCAGAGCATGTTGATTTAACTGCTCCAGTGCCTTTGGATATATGACATACATCCAGGAAAAAGGATGCCTGTGGGACACAGGACACATATATTCTGCATCCTACATATTTTGGAAATATGAAAAAGCCTGGGGCATTCATGGAGCCATTCAGTTTAGAAGGGTTAGTTCAACCTATTATTATCCTACTAAACTCTGGACAAATGAAGTTAAGGGAATAAATTACACTGATTAATATTTTGTGAATACTGTCATTTTATATTGAAATTAAACGACCTGCTTTAGGAAAAAAAGAGAAGGTTCTAGCTGCAGAAAAAGAGGGTGAAGAATGTGATTTTAATTGGTTTGTTGTTTTGGCTAAAAAGAGGCTGTAAGGAAATGGCAGAGGTTTCAAAGCTATGGTCACCAACCTGACTGTGAGAAAGTTTTGTGCCCAGTTTCAGCTATTTGGCAGCTGGACTTGTGTGCTGGGATAGCGTTTCTTTTGCCAGCAGAACTGAGTAGCCAGCTACTTGAGGAGTTGTATTCCTGCAACCCACGTCATTCTCCCAAATATGTTGATAGTTCTTTGATGCCACATGATGAACTAGATAAGGAAAAGACCTGGATGAAAAATGAATAATGGGGGAGAGCAAGGTTAGCCTAAATCACTTGTCCATTTGTAAAGCACAATGTACTTCCATGAGAGAAGGAGGGAGAGAAGAGTGAAGAAGAGAGATGACCTCTAACACACATTCATGTGCATTTCTCCAGCAAGTTCAAAATGACATTGTTTTCTAATGATAGAAGTTCATGGCATTTGACAGTTGGAACAGAATTTCTGCACTTGTGCTAATGCTTCTTTCTGTTCTCTTCAAATACACTATACAGTACAAGCAACTAATTTGCCTTTTTCCCGACAAAATCACACAGTGATTTGTAATTATCTTGTGACCAACTAATATACATTTCTTCTCTTCTATTTGCAAGTGATGTTCTTCTGGGTTTTAGCAGAATTCTTGTTATCATTCCCTAAGTGCACAACTTTGACATTATCCTAGTAAATTCCATCCCATTTCTACTGCTGTAGTCCTCAGGGTCACTCAGTTCTCACTGCACGAGTCTCCTCTGTATTGGCAATGCCTTGCAGCTTTGTGTCCTTAGAGAATCTCATTAGCATCTCTGCAAGGGCTTAATGAAAGTATTAACTGATGTTGTTCAGCAGACTGGTCCTTGAGGAACTTCTCTAGTAACTCCTCTGCAGTCACACTGATGGTGTCTCTGGTTCCTCCCTCACAGAGGAAAGAGAATTCTCTGGCATGTGAGGGACATTCCTGGCTAATTAGGCAAATCTTCCCATCTTCTCTGATGACACTGTTTACAAAGGAGGAGATCATGTCTATGTTATTATCAACAATATTTTGCAGTCTGCTTTATATAAAATCCTTATTATTTTTGTAAAACATGGTGAGGTAGAGTGCACTGCTGCAGTGTTGTTATGCTCTGAAGTGACTGTCCTCACATTCCAAATTATTCTCTACCACAGGTAGACCTGGGCCTTCTCCGCTTTGTTTCTGGAATTGGGACCCAAGGAGCCATCTCTAAAGAAACAAAGAAGGAATATTATCTGAAAACATATCGTGTAGATGTCAGCTCCAATGGAGAGGATTGGATTACATTAAAGGAGGGAAACAAGCCTGTTGTAAGTTTTTTTTTTTTCTTTTATTATCTTTCTTCAGCTGAGAAATAGTCTGTTGAACTGTTTGCTATCATCTGTTTAAAAAAGACGAATAAGTTTTAGTCAGGTTGATCAGCATTAACAATTTCCCAAATCCAAAAGACAGCTTGTGTCTCAGTAGTAATGGGCCACAGAAATTGTTTATGCAAAGCCTAGAGCAGCTGGAAATGGTGCAAGGTGCTACCCTATCTATTGAACTCACCATAATTCAAGTAATTTTGTGTCTTTTTCCTGGAGTGTTCTGCTGTTTCCCTTTTTCTCAGAGATTTTCTATGTAACCTTGAGAAAAAAATTATGCAGAACTTTTCCAAAAATATGTCTGTCCATTATCTGCCGTGAAGCTCTGGATATGCAATGTGTCAGTGCCTCAGCTCCCTGTGCATGGCCATGCAGGGGTGCTAGCAAGTGATTAGTAGTTTGTTAGACCCAAGTATCTTAGTGATGGGGGTCATGCAGACAGATGATTAGGCAGATCTTTCCATCCTTATAGATTTTTATCACCTTTCCATTTATCAGCAGATTTGCTCTCTGTGACCTCCCAATGAAACAGCTTTAGACACTTGTAAGAAAAATTGTCATTATCCTCTACCATGAGCATAAAGCTCATTACTGAGAAGTCAGTTCTGCTCCAGCTCTCACATGAATAGCCCCGGTGAGGCTGTGCCTCCCTTCCCGCCTCACTCAGGATGTGCCTGGGAGCAGCATCCCCAGAGGCTGCCAGGGACTGATGCAACTGGAAAGGTTTTGTGGTACCTCCCTTCAAAACAGCTTTTTTGTGACCCTTCTGTAAAGACACAGAAGAGCTGTGCAACATCAAACTGTATCAGTGTAACCCTATCTAGCTTTAAATATTTGGTTACTGGTTTGTCCCTGACTCATCTGTAAGTGCTAAGCCAAGTCCACTACATTTATCTAATCAACATGGTAGCAGTGTTTAACAAATACATCTTGCTTTTATGAAGCACTTTGGAAAGCAATAAAAAATGTGTACTGAAAGCTTCTCTTTGACAGGTATTATCCTGGTTTTACTGGAAGTTCTAAAGGTCAAATGACACAATGTGGGCACTGTACAGTGATGTATATAAAGATACAATAACTGACTTGCCCAAAGTCACAAGAGGGGCCAGCGCAGTGGCTGGTATGAGACACGGGGTTTCCTGGCTCTGGATTCTGTAATCTGAACAAATGCTTCTTTCAAAATCAGACCATGCCTGATTTTCATTACCAGCTTCAATTTGTAAACTCTCCAAGAGTGTATTTTACATGAGTTTCTCTTGCACATGCTGTCCTTAATCAGTGAGAACATTTCCTAAACCTGTGTCACTTGTACAAAGGGTTCATTAAAAAAATCAGGTTTCTAAAATGGCAGTATTTTGCTGTTCATCAAGACAAGAAAAAAGTATGCACCATTCTCCCTCCCAGATATTTTAATTCAAATTAAAAGTTTGCAGCTGCAGATCTCAAGGCAGCCGTACGCTAGTGTTGCACGAACTACATATAAGGATCTGTGTGCTTTTGAGAAAAGAGTCATTTTCTCTGTCAGATGCAAACTTTGAGAAAACTACAGCAGGTCCTCACAGAAAAAAAAAAAAATGTTGCTGGAAAGAAATGCAACTCCATTGAAAATCTCTTGGTAGATATGAAACTCTTATCTTAAATTACTTGAGACGTAACTGAGCCTTATGAGTTGACAGCTGTGTGCTGTTGGTCTCCTCTCCAAATTAGTGCAGTTACTGTAAGGAACAAACAGGAAAGTAGGACAGTGTGTGTAAGAAATGGGAGAATCTCCCATAAAAGGAGAGGGGTCTGTATCCATGCAAAACAACAGGAAATTGGTCGCCTCTATGTGAGGAAGAAGCAGGAAACTGAATCACCTTCTTTGGATTGGAACATTGCAAGGTTTCGGCTGTGCTAGGAAGGAGTGTGTCTGCAGGATCCTCAACATGAAAGCACAGCACAATCATGTGCTTCTGGTGGAAGTCTCATTGTTCATCTAATTTGACTGCCAGCCTCGGGGGATGGAGGGAAAATCTTAGAGCCTGCTATACAGATTTTAAATAGACTTCCATCTCAATATGCAAGGAGAAAGAAATTCTGAGAACTTGTTGAAAAGGATTTGAAAACAGGAGGTTAACAAAGCAAGGTTTGCACTATACACTTTGCAAAATCTTAAGCCCAGGGACACCAAAATAATATATGTTTTTATCATAAATCTATATAGGATTTTTATGTGGTCTAATTGAAATCCAAACCTTTAATTTGAGCCTGAGATTCTGTAGCTTTCTGCATCATTCTGCAAGCGTACAAGAAATAAAGCTGCTCTAAGGGCATTGGGGGATTCTTCTAGGACACAGAAGTCCTTGGGTGATGAAGATCGGTGTATGTCATTCCTGCATATAGATCTGGGCATTAGGAATACCATGTTTAGTATCACTGAATACCTTACATCTTCATTTTTCCTCCCCAAAGAAAGCAAACCTGTCTGCAAAAATTGTGTTAGGAGATTAATGGAATAGTTTCCCATCCAAGTCTTTTGTGTCAGCCCCCACAGCCGACCCTAGTTAGACCTCATATCATAACTATCTGTAAAACACAGAACTATAAACACCATTTAAGAGAAAGATTAACAAATATATACTTTTTCTTTCCCCACAAAGGTGTTTCAAGGGAATAGCAATCCCACTGATGTTGTTTACAGACCTTTTGCCAAACCAGTTTTAACACGGTTTGTGCGAATTAGACCTGTGTCTTGGGAAAATGGAGTTTCACTGAGATTTGAAGTTTATGGCTGCAAGATAACAGGTAGGTCTTGGGAAGGATTATGATATCAGGGGAATTTATTGTGCCTATGCTGTGGGATTTATTTTTATGAGTAAAATTCATAATCATGATTTCCACTGTGGTCTGAATGTAGAAATGGTAAAAAAAAAGAAAATAAAACACCACAACCCAAACATCCAGTGTTATCTGAGTGTTTTTCTGACATTATGTTTTACTTTTAAGTACTTTCCTTGCAATTGCTTTACAGCTTCATGCAAAATTCCTGAGATACATGGATATTTTGCAAATTCCCATCTTACTTTTCCCTCCTAACCCTCCAGTCTCACTCTCTCATGTGTGCTATTCATAGGTAGTTCTCAGCAGATTTCTCAAGGAACAAACACATAACTAGGTTTAAAAGCATTGCAAGGTACAAACACTTAGATCTGAAGCCTGTGCAAGTAATGGTGTTTAAAGTCAAGTTCCCAGTCGTGATCAGTATTGTAATGTAATTCTTTTATATCATACAGTTACCTGTCAAAATTTTTTAGATTTTTTTTTGGTTTTTAGAGTTTTAGGTTTTCTATAATTTCTACACAATGGAAGTGCCTTTCTGTGTAATGTAAAAATATGATTTACAGTTGAAAGAAAATGTTAATGATTTATTAGGCTTTACAAATCTAATTTTTCTAGCATAATTTTAGCACTTAATGCGGTTCAATGCCACTAATTTTTAATAGTTCTAGGATAATTTTTTTTCTCTAAAGGTGTTTCTTTAGTCTTGAAAATGTTTCTTAGTACTGGTTTCCATAAAGCAGGAAAATAAGGTTACTGATTTGTTTGTTAGAGAATTCCAAGTTCTATTCTATGAAATCTTTTCAGATTACATGTAGGTAATCAGAACTACTGTTACACTCTGTATTAGAATTCTTCATTCCTTGTTAGCAGGTACTTCTAAATGATCTTTATCTAGGATCATAAAAGAATCAACTATTCTGTGTCACCTGAAAAAGTCTGAGAGACCAAAGAAACGCATTAGGAAAATCTCAAGTGCAACAATATATTGTATTTTAATGTATGAAGATTTCCATTTCTGATGTCACCAAAATTAAGTAATCTGCAACCAGGTTTTGGCTGGTTTTGGAAGTTTTCTCTGAGGAAATATTCACAAATTCAGATGGCCCTGCACTCTTTGCCTTAGCAAGAAGAATAGAAAACAAGAATAGAATAGGATTTTCTGATCCTTTTGGTTCCCACCAAGCCAAAAATACTTGTGGTATTTTGGTACTTCCTGCCAAAACTAGGATGTGCAAGTTTGAACAAATGAAAATTATATACAAATCCAATAGATTATTTTGGATATAAGAAATAAATAAGTAATTTGTTATGATAGTGAATTGACTGATGTGTCCTGTTTCTGTTTTGGCACTTGTTCAGAATAACTATTTAATTTATTTGGGGTTTTTTTCTCTGTAGATTATCCTTGCTCTGGGATGCTGGGTATGGTGTCTGGCCTTATTCCTGACTCTCAGATCACTGCATCTACTCAAGTGGATCGAAACTGGATCCCAGAAAATGCTCGCCTCATAACGAGCCGTTCAGGTTGGGCACTGCCACCAACTACTCATCCGTATACAAATGAATGGCTTCAAATAGACCTTGGTGAGGAAAAAATAGTGAGGGGCATAATTGTCCAAGGAGGCAAGCACCGAGAAAACAAAGTGTTCATGAAAAAATTCAAAATTGGCTACAGCAACAATGGATCCGATTGGAAAATGATCATGGACTCCAGCAAGAAAAAGATTAAGGTAAGGGCAAAAACTGCTCTAAAGAAAAGTTGAATTAGAAAAAAAGCTTTCATTACATTTCTACACACCTCTATCTGACCTTAGAAAAGCCACATAGCTGGGGTGAAGCCAAGTAGGAGGACTCCAAGGGCAGCAGCCCTGAAGGAATGCTGTGGGAGCTGTCCCATGCCTGAGGGCAAGAGCTGGCCTTAAGACATTTGCCTCTCTGGCAGCAAGTTTTGCTTATTCAACAGCTAGTTCAGCCTTGACTCTTGGCAACATTGGTGCCTCTGTGGCCCCCAATTTACTGCAAAATCCCATGCAACGGGATTTAAAAGTCTGCTCTAAAAAACCAAACTCTAAAACTGACAGTGAACAAATTTATTTGAGACAAATTTATTTGAATTACTTTTCTTTTGCTTCTTTTCTGTCAGAGCTATAGAATGAGAATGGTGTTATTCAGCCCAATGGGGTGCCTGTTGAATTTCTGAACTGCCTGTAAATTGCTTTGAGAGTTTCTCAGACTCTCTGTAATGATCTGATCCAAGTCGCTCCAAAAGAAAGTGATGACGTTTTTGTCATGTTATCCCATCCCAAGTGAGAAGTACTATTGTACTGTCTCAAGGGAAGCATCTTGGAGATTGCTTGGGAAGACTTTTATAGAGGAGGACCAAATTAATTGCTGGGTTAGATTCCAAAGAAAAGAAAATGATTGTGGCCCAGAAAAGTTTCTGGGAATGTACCTGTTTTGGCTTGTCTTTGGATGTATGCGCTTCAGAACCTAAATTGCACTGAGGGTTTAGCTTATTTACACCAAATCCCATCTAAGTCTTCCATCCCATTTTGCTATTACTGGTCACAAAGTGCATTTTTGCCTCAAAAGGCACGACTCTTTTTCAGTCCTCCTACCCAGTTCCTTGAGGAAATGAGTAGGCATGCAGCCCTGCTCACAAACTGGTGCTGTAGTACTGGGATGACCAGGGAATCATATACCAAAATGTGCCCTCAAAAGGAAAATCATTGTGGTGCTTGGCAGATGGGAATTCTGAGGTTTGTTCCTTATCTCATCTGTGTTAGTTTGAAAATTAGATGTAAAAGCTGTTTTGCTGTACAGACTCCTCCATTGGAGGAACCTGTGTTTCCTTAAAGGAAAAGCTGAGTGGGCCCATGGATATAGCTTTTCCAGGCACATTTGGTAAATATTGGACTTCATTCTCTCCTGTTTTAATCTCACTGAATATGTCTGCATTTTCTCACTTTTCATCATTTGTTTGGGGGATTAAAACTAAACGGATTCAGCCTTTGCAGTCATCTCCTTTCTCTTGTTACCATGAGTTTTGACTTCATCATAAAGTGTGAAGGGAGTGTAAATCAACAATGGGATTTTACCATTTTCTTTCTAAAATAGATGTTGTTTTGACATGTACTTCTACACTGTGGCTCAACGAGGGAAAAAAATAATGCCATATGTTTTCGAAGCAGCGTGCCGTCTGCTGCATGGCTTTCTGTTTTCTAATACAGGCACTTGCCATGATTGTCAGAAGTTAGCAGTTTGACAAGAAAACTAGTGTGCTAACTAATGCACTGAGCCCATCCTCAGCTTTCATCACCACCAGAAATTAACTTTCAAGATTAATGGAATAGAAAGGGCTGGAATTCAAATCTCTTGTGGAATAATTATAATCCGTCCTAAAAATTCAATATATTTAATAAACTTTCTTCCAAAGCACAAGTCTTCTTTAAAGAGAATAGGATAAATCCCATGATTTTGGAGTCTGAGGAATTTAAAATGTTAGTACTGGAATGTAGTGTTTTTAACTGTAAGTAGAACTGGATGGGACAGGATGCTATAATGAGTCACAGCAGGAACGTCGATTAGAAACAGCCCTGTTATATGAAATGAAACACATCGTTTCACTTGGTTAAAGTCGTGACTTTCAATAAACAAACAACTGCATTTTAGGAAAAGAAAGAGCAGTGACAGGCTAAACATAACAACAAAATATGTCCAAGGGGTGAAACATCACCTTGTTTCTTAGCATGATCTTGTCATTCATGCCTACAGCTGCTTTCGCAAAGATTACCATAACTCCCTCCTCTTTGGCTGACCCAATTTCAGATATTTTTGAGTGTGCAAAATATTTCCCCCTGTAACCTAGCTCAAGCACTCAAAGGAGTGAAAATGACAATCATCAAACAACCATGCAGAACTCTATTTCAAGATCCAATTTGTATTTGTCTAGAGGCAAGCCTACTCCATAAAGTCATCTTTCTCTTTCATACTTCTTTCCTCCTTCCACTTTTTATGGGGGTCAGATGAGTTGTTTGGGGATGGGGAGGGGGTGGTTTGCTGTTGTTTTTGCAGTTCCTCTCATCATTTCTGGTACAAGAAATTTCAGAATATCCTGCCATTTGGAACATCCTTTTAAAATTTTTCTGCAATGTTTATTTTGGTTTTAAAATATGTTAGGCAGATTTTTTTTCTGCTCACCATCTTAGCTTCTCTTTTGTTTAACTATTATTTATTAGAACTTATCTTTGTAGTGAAGTAAAGCAATTTGTGACATAGCCTTTATAAAGGACACTCAAAAAGTGAAGTTTTGCTGTACACTCCTCTCATCTCCCACAAAGAGTATCAGTATGTGTTTTAAATGAACAGTCAAAATTGAATCACAGGCAGCTCTGCTCTACAAAGGACAATGATTCAATGTAATTCTAGATGCCTATTGAATCCTAATGTCTATGTGTCAGTACTTCAGTAGTGATGTCTTTTATAAATCAGTTTTTATTATTATATGTTGCTATTAAGACTACTATTAAAAAAGGGAGCAAGGATTCCTCAGATACATGTGTCTGTCTACTTTTTACACATAAAATGGCATTCATTCTTTCTCATATAGTAGGTAGCTTTTCTGATCATTTGCACTATATTGTTATTCAAATATAATAATATGTAATTCCATGTCAATTAGATCTGACAGGTCCTCTACACATGAATTTGTGACAACTCACTGGCAATACACTGGGTCAACCAGTGCCCTTTGAAGCCACCTCAGAGGTGCAATTTCCCTAGGAAGTAGGAGAAACAGCATTGATGTTGAAATTATTTTTTAGTTTAGTTGTTCACAGTCTCTCATCACCATTGGCTTTTGTGACTGGCACTCTGTAACCAGTGGCCAGAAGGATTGTGGACCATTGGATCATAATGCAGAGGTGCACAGTAAAAACAAGGAAGGCTTTTAGAACTGCACTGAATATACAGGAAGCAATCAGGTTTACCTATGCTGGTTTTCTGCCTCAGGAATTCAGCCAGCTTTTCCCATAGCCTCTGTTTTCTCTGCCCCGGATCAATAGAACGAGTTCATTGCAGGTTTGGTTTTGTTCTCCTCTGAAATGAAGGGCATCTGGTGCTTTCTTCCTGAAGAATGCTTCCGGTTTCACAGCTATGACTTAGAAGTATCTTATGGTAGCACTTCTAATCCCAAATTTGAACTGCAGTTCAGAGATGTTTTTTAGAGTTTTGCCATTTCACTAAATCATGGAAAAGCTGAAAATACTTTTACTTCATTGTTTTCATATTTTGTACTTTAGACATTCCTGTACATGATGTTCTGAAGACATTTTTTCCTATAAAATAGGGTAAAAATAACTGCTTTTGCCTATCTTAGGCTATAAAGCTTTCATGCCAAGGACTGTTTCTTTGTTCAGTTGATTTGTTCTAAGGACTGATCATCTACATGGAGACACTTGAGGTGTTCCTATAAGTACAAATTAGAATGTGTTCTATATGCAAAAGATCACTGAAAAGAGAAACCGAAGGTATCAAACAAACGCCATTGAGAGTTTTATTATGTCTAAAGAACCCAAAGTGCAACTCAGAGAAGAGATTTTTTGTCTGAAATGTACATTTGCCGGCCTGCCTTGCCTGTTGGATTATATTGCAGTTTTGTCAGGAAGCAGCTTTCTTCTCTTTCTTCTAATTCTTCTTCAATAGCAGGCTCACTGGAAGAACTCTTGCAGCTACTGCTCCTGAAGTTTAATTTATGCCTTTTGAAATAGCTACAACTTGTGAAGCTCTGTCACTGGGGGAAATCAGATTGAAATTTTCTCTTGAATAGTTGGATTATTATTGTAACCACTTAAAAGGTGACAGGATCTTCACCTCAGCCATTTTTTTTTCCCTGAGAACTGTTGGAAATGTCACCCAGTTAAACCTCAGAACAGAGCGTCATTTAAAAACATGTCTCATTAAACACTCAGCTCTTGTTATGACCCTGATGGATTGGTTGTTACTGAGTTTATGAAAAATGAAATGCATTACTTTTCCGAGAAGCTTTAACAATGTATTTTCCATTCTCATTTAGGATAGGAATGCCTGACACTTATTAAGCCGTTAGAATCTGGCCTACTGCTCACCTAATTCAAAGGCAGGAGAATGAAGGGAAAAAGATGAGTGTGGAAAATAACTTTTTCTTTTCCTTTTTTTTTTTTAACAAGTAGCATTTTTCATGCTTTGCAGACATTTGAAGGCAACACCAACTATGACACACCTGAACTGCGGACTTTTGAACCTGTATCGACACGATTCATACGCGTGTACCCTGAGAGAGCCACACACGGGGGACTGGGGCTGCGAATGGAGCTGCTGGGCTGTGAACTTGAAGGTAATTGCTCTGCTAGAAGTGAATGCACTTTATTATTTTCATAAATGCATTCTCTACTTGGTCTGCTGCTGAAGACTGCTATGTCTGCACAGGCAGCACATCGGACTCTCGCTTCCATGACTGCCATTAGTGCTGTTTCTTGGCCTATTCAGCTCCTCTCTGCAACATTTGAATATGCCCAAGGCACAATTATTATTCTTTTTCCCATTCCTTTGTTGAATCACAGTGATACTCTACACATGGTTTTCCATTCCCTTAAGCAGCCTTATGATTATACTTTTGAGAATCATAGAGCTATTAGAAGAGAATAAAGACAGGAACTTAAATTTTATGTTACCATGATACAACCCTGGAGGAGATGTTTTCCGAGAATGCAGAGGGAGCTTTGCACTAAATATAGTAATTATGTCCCTCTATCCTTCAAAGACCTGAAAGTCACACCACAAACTGTGGTGGGCAAAGATCACTTGGCTTGACTGTGTCTGTGCTGTTACTTTTGGGGGGTAAAGGGGGCCTCTTTGTTCTTTACTAAGCTTTAATTTTGCAAGAGTATGTAGGAGATGAAAGACCAGGAAAAGCAAAGTTTAGACATTTGTCCTTGGACTGTGACGTGAAGTCAGCTTTGATTTTTGTTATATAAACATAATTATTTAACTTCATAGATAACTACAGATAACACTATGTGAATTTAACAATTTTATCTGGTGAATGATGGTACAGTGGTGCGGCTTACAAACCACACAGCTTAAAAATACACAGAATAACAAACCATAGTATTGGGGGTTTCATATGACACCTCTTACAGAAGTAGCTGAACGAGCTCCCAAGATGAATGGAAACAACTGCTCTACCTCCATTTCTTTCTCACCATTTCTCCCCCAAGAGGGAAGTGTGGGAGGCATTTGCTGTGAGAACTGATGAGTTCTGTGTTGTTTTTTTAGTGAAGGCCAGATTGAATAAGTATGATTTTACTTGGCCCGGAAAGTGGGGAGGTTGGAAATACTTCTTAGTTCCTGCAGGAAGTCCTCATTTCCTGTGGGAATACTTAGTTCCTGCAGACTATTGTGCTGCTTGCTACGAAAAAAGAAAAACCAGCACCTGCCTTATGTAAACTTGCAACCTGTGGGCAAAGTCCTTCAGCCACACGGCTCCTGTAGCCACCCAGACATCCAGGAGTGAGTCCATGGACCACCTTACAAGAATATATTGCTCAGTGAGATGAAGGAGCCTTTGCTTTTAGGCAAACTGGAACAGCAGGTACAATTTTTTTCCCCCTGGGACACATCTTTTCACATTTGTCCTTCTGCTATTGTGCACTTTCGATGTATGCTCACCTGTAGGTCACTCATGGACAGGTGAGGTCAATTCCCATCTGCCTGTGGGAGAAGCATAATAATACTTAATGTATAAATGCATCTTAAGGAGGGAGTTGAATGAAGTCACTTGAGATTTCCTGAGGAAGAAAAGAGTTGAGATGAGAAAAGAAGCATTAGGTTGGCACAGAGAGGAGCAGAAATCAGCTCTCCAGCAGCAATGAGCAAAGGCAAGTTTTGTGTGCTTGAAGCATCCCAGGGGGGCATATATGAAATGATGGCAGAGATGTAGGCAAGCTTGAGGCTATACAGGGACACAAAGATCAAGATAAGAAACTTAACTGGATGTAGAAAGCTAGAGGGATCCCCCTGAGGGGTTTTTATAGCAATGTGGGTTACAAATGTTCTGCATAATTCATAATAGGTACAGAACTGTTTCTTTAACTAGGGATAGATTGAACCTGTAAAGCATAGGTCAAGGTCCTAAAGAGGAATGTTTCATCCCATAATATAGCTACTTCAAAAACTACCACCTCTCCTGAAATTTTCAGGCCAAGAAATCAGTGTATATGATCTTCTGGGGCCAGCAGACACTGAGGGCAGTAGAAGGGAAAAGAAGAATCTGCAAAAGACATACATTATTGCATAGCCTATAATGAGTGAAAAAGATTGCTAATGAAAATAACAGTAGGTGAGAACAGACAAAAGCCTGGATCACATTCGAAGATTATCTAAAGCCAGGGAACTATACGTGCAGCATAAAACATAAACATAGCACCGCGTCTCTGTATTCTGGTTTTCCAGATGTGGTGTGCTTTGCAGATACTGGGCTATAGATGTGTTTTCTGGCATCTTACACAAATCTGAAGCTTTTAACTCTAATAACAAAGTTCAGACTTCTTACTGGTTAGGCAGCAGCTACCGGAAAGTCATCACCAGTGAGAAGCAGGCAGGTGGCCAGGAGGGATGACTGACATCACTGATGTCTTATTTATTTATAACTTCAACAAAAAACAAAAGAAACACCTTCCATGTGTCCTCATTGAGCACAAAGTGATTCCACATCACACTGCCTTCCTGCTGCTGTTACCAGAACTGTGCTCAGACATTTCCTTTCTTGCATGTGCTTTGCAGAGAGGTTTCTTCAGCAATGTGTTGGGTGCTTGAGAATTATCACCCCTCCTGCTCCTCTGCACAGGCCCACTCCCTGGGACTTTGGACAGCAATAAAATTATGGGGTTTCTACCCCATACACAATCCTCCAAGACTCTCACTCTGCCTTGCCAGGCTTTCACTGTTCCATCGGTAGGAACAACAAACAGCCATCAGCCAGTGAATAGAGTCTGGGGCTTTGCTGCCCAGCTCTGCTCAGCCCTTGACCTCAGATATGCCTCAGTGCAGGAGGCAGAACAAAGACCGCCCATTCCAAAGAAGTACTAAGCAACCTGCAAAGTAGAGTTGCTTCGGTCCTCAGACACAACACATGGTGCTCATCAGGATGTTACTTCCAACTGCATGCAGGTTTTCCAGCATATGTTTTAACTGAACAACTGGATTTTGTTTCAGCTCCGACCGCTGTGCCTACTGTTTCCGAAGGCAAGCCCGTGGATGAGTGTGATGATGACCAGGCAAACTGTCACAGTGGCACAGGTGATGACTACCAACTGACAGGTGCAGAAACCATCCTCATTCCATTGCAGCTTCATTGCAGCTCATATCCATCACCACCTTAATGTTTGCACTGATTTAACCACTCAATATTAATGGACATTAGTATGCAGTTTGTATAGTTAGTGCTGTCAAAACATGGGCATCTGCCTTTTACATATGACAATACTTCTGATTGTTTTCTCAGCTATGTAATTTTGAAGCAAATAATAGTGACTAGATGGAAGAGAGGGCAATTTTTTGAGTGGCAATTGTGTCTAATCAAATCTTCTAATCAAACTTTCTCTTACTAAGAAGAAAAGCTGGAAAATACTCTTGAGATTTATTGTCTGAGATTGAAGAACTTGAAATATTGCTTGGTTTACATATAGGCTTCCTACCTAAAACTTATTATAGGACTCAAATCTCATCCCCAAGCCTTTCCCAGGCAGAAACAAAACAGATTTGTTTCATCAAAGCATACTGACACATACTCACACTGCCAGAAATATTTCTATGAGCTTCCCCGCCAACACTGCATTACAGACACAGAGGGGCTGATGTTCTCCAAGCTGCCATCACCAGCAGAAAAATAGGAGGGGGAGATGTAACAAAGACTGCATCTGGAACAGAGAAAGCTTGCTAGGTTTCATATCCTCACGCTTTTGCACAGAATCACTAGTCCTTCTAAGAGAGCTGACACTGCACCTCTACATTTTGATCTCTTCTTGGAGGTCACTTGTTCCACAAATCTCTGTGTCTGTTTGATTAGATCTATACATCTGCAGTAATTGAGCTTGTTTTTAGATGCAGTGACACAAGTTATTTCATCACTGCTCCCTGATGTGCTCATCTAATAAATGTTTATTGCTTCTTATATCCATGACATAAAATAGCATTAAAATCTGGCAATAGCTATCCAAGAGGACATTGGGAAAGCTTAGGTAAGAGATTGGCTTTTTGGAGTGAGCCAAGTAGAACATCAGACAGCAGATACAAACAAAAGTGAAGTTTCAACATCAAACCCTTTCTGAGATTTGCCAATGTATCCTGTAATTGCATGTTGCAAATCATAAATTGAAAAAACAATTCTTGAGTGGAAAAGACAGTGCGCAGTCACTGTCACTGCTTTTCAAGCCAGTGTCCCAGATGAACTTTATTCTATTTGATAACAGCCATGCAGGGAGTCTGATAAAATAGTCTGTATTGTGTTAAGGTAGTTCAGAAAGCTTTCAATGTTACTAAACATTGTAATTCATTTCTTATTCAGAAAAGAAAGAGGCAGGTCAGGAAACATTAGGGCTTCCTACAAAGCCCTACACTGTCTTTCAAAGCCCAGTAGGTAGAGACATATTTCACATAGATGGAGGCTCTGTCAGGGGAAGCAGACAGATCTATGCAAGCACCTTCCATGTTCATAGTCTCTGTGCTTCAAGGAGCTCAGGACTTCACCCCCCTGTCCCTTAGGGAAAGTTTATTGAGAGGAAGAAAAACCTTCTGGCAGTTTCTGCAGGTTTGCTAAGGGGGCAATTTATAATCTCTAAGACAAGGGAACAGCCACCAGCCTTCCTGAGCACCATCTCTTAACTTAACCATTTTCAGTATTAATATTGAAAGTTACTACATTGCCCTCCTACGAAAGTGCAGACACTTAAGTATAATTTATTATTACAACACCTAGCAACCCTAGGCAGTTCATGTCCAGTTGTTCTGGACATTGGAGAAATGCTGCATTGTCCGTACAATGTTACTTACAACAGTAAAATGCACAGAACTGATTTTACCAATAAATTAATTGTAAGCATTCTCTTCTCCCTCCAAAATGCATAGAAGGCAAGTGTGTAAGTCTTGTGGCCCATTGAGGATAGCAGGGCAGTGCAGAGGGGATTTCATGAGTGCCTTGCCCTCTTTCATCCATTCCCAGTGCAAGTGTGGCGCGTGCTCTCGTGGGTGCGACTGTAGAGTCACTTCCCTGACAGCACTTGCACATATGTGAGCACCACAATGAAGCCTCCCTTGCAATTAACTGTAATTGTGCTGTAGGCCAAATTCCTTCCTGCTCTATTTGGACCCCATACAGAGCTACTCTCTTTGCGTGGTTTATAGCATTTCCCATCAGATCATTCTCACAAACATAAAGCCAATACAGCTTGGGCATTCATTCTCATGAGAAGTCATCATATTCGTCCTTTCTATAATGCTTTAAGCACTTGCTTGCTGGAGAAAAGAAAAGAGGAGCCATTGACTGGTAATCAGCACCCCACCGTGCATTTATAATTGTACTAATTTCCTTTTTGTTTCCTTATGAATATGAGGCTTGCTTTAAAAAGTCAAGTATTTTAAAAATATCAATTAGTAAGCCTAGGAGAGGGCCATGACCCCACTCACCTCTTGTTTATCTGCTTGAAGAAAAGGACAAAGGGGAAGTCCTTAATTCTTCCTTCACTTTGAGTCAGAAGTGAAACCTACCTTAGACTAGCTCCTAAAGTGAGGCAATTCCCATGCACCTCTCCTGTGAGCTGGTCTCACAACACAGCTATGAAAACACGTACGGGGAAGCCCCAGTATTACCTCACATCCCTGATATGAGAAACAACAGATCATGGGTAAATGAACAAAATAGTGACTCTTAGGAGGTGCCATAAAGACCATTTGCTCACTTTCCATGTGATTTGGAGCAAATCAGTGTCTATAAACTAAGGACAACCACAGGGATATGGTGAGCATTATTTAGTTGATGTTTGCAAGGACTCCAAAGATACACAGCTTTATTTAATGAAGAGTTCTTGTGTTCTTTTTTGATAAAGTAAACCAGATTTTAATGTCATATTTTCATGCTTAAGCTCACATACTCAGTAACCTACATGTCTAATAGAGACAGTAATATTTCAGGTTTATTATAGGGTATTCCTAATGACTGCTGTGTCCTTTGTTGTGTCACATGTATCATGATATGCATAATTTCTTTTCCAGGTGGGACTACAGTGCTGAATACAGAAAAGCCAACGGTAATTGACAATACATTACAACCAGGTAAAAAAAAGAATCTTATTAAAACCATAATAAATTCCATACCCAAATTTCATGCCAGAGACAAAATAATGAATTGCAGCACTTCCTGACTTACCATTCCTTAAAGTCTCTGAAGTAAAGAAGCATCTGGTCTCTTAGCTCTGTACAGTAAATATTTTATTCCTTTCATCCACATGTAGATACAGCAGAGAACAAGATTTCCTTCTGCATCAGCAAATGCCAAGTGCTGACAAAATTAAACTAACTTAATCACACAGTGCACTGTTTAAATGTGGCATGTCAGTGACACAGTGTGTTTGCAAACTCTGGGAAAACAAAAACAGCCACACAGGCCCACTCACTATTTATATCCATGGTTTTACAAAACTAAGACAAGTAAAGTTTGCCAGTTTTCTCCACCAGGGAGCTGGCAGTTTTACAATATTGTTTTCTAGCAAGTTTTCTTGAAATGGGGTTACATAAACTGCTACCATGAACTTGAAAAGGGAAAACCAAGTTGTCACTGGCAGCAGGTCCTTGTTACTTAATACAATAGCTAGCAGCTTTTAAATTCCTTAGTTTGCTGCTTCCTCAGCTTTCATACCATTTTTTTAATATCCTGTACAATTTACTGAGGGTAGGGGAGAGGATGGATTTGGGCAGAAAACTCGAACTCCGAAAACTCTAAGCACTGGTTAAAAATCCTTTGCATCAATAATTGTGGAGCGGTAAAGAGGTCAGTTTTCAGTTACTCCCATTTCCTCCATTAAAGCACAGTCAGGCACAGTCTTGCAAGTGATTTATTAACAGGGTGGGTAAGTGTTTATCATTGTTTCCTCAACCATGTGACACAATCCACTCTTGCTTCAAGCAAAAGAAAGGGACTAATAATGCAAAAAATTTCCTAAAGGACACTGATGGTGTTGATCTGATTAAGAGATAGAGCTGACTTAGCTCAGATATTGTTCCCACTCTCAGCCTCTGCATTCAGATATTGCAGAAGCCAATGCTTTTACTCTCCTCAAAATTTGTCTCCAGGGTCACCTAGTTGGCTAAGTCAGCATACACTATTTTTACCTCTGCCCTGCTTTCTGAGCAGAGGCAGATTGTGGAGCACCAGCGCAATGAGAAACACAGAAGTGAGCCAGTCCCCCCTCTTGAGACACATCTCCACCTCCTCTTCACAGTTAGTGCTGCTGAAGGGCTGGATGGCTGCTGCTGATCTCACAGTTCTGGAAAGGGGTTGGGGAAGCAGAGGAAGAAAAGACTCTGTGCAGTGGATTAAGAGAAAAACATTTTAATTTTTATGTCCGAAATTATCTGTTAGATTTCTATTTTGATGAGATTAAGGATTTTTTACACTATCTTCTTGCATTTAAACAAATGGCAAATTAAGAAAGTGCCTCTGTGCAGTACAGCTTCACTCTCTCCATAGCAGTGCCAGCTGCTTTGCAGGTTGTGTTTAATCCCCTTGGCTTGGGCAGACTGACTGTTTTTTCAAGATTAAGATATCCTCATTTTCTCTCCTTACTTCCCTGCTGCATCACCTTTTCTTACTCTGTGATGTGCCAATTTTTTTCTCTATTAAAAGAGTTTCTGAGACTCTGTTCAGAGCATGCCAATGTTACTTCCCTGCATTGTGCTGGTAGGAACCGTTTCCTTCCGGGGAATAAGGGACGAGTTCACATCCCAAACTCCAGGCTCCCACATGGCAGCACATTACAAAGATCACAGATAGAGATCAGCCAGATGCTAATAAATAAGAATAAGGTTTCCAGAATTTCCAGTTTAAAATGTAAATGTTTCCAGCTGCCTCATAATCCCTCCCTGAAAACCAGCCAAAAACTCCCAAAAAGGGGCAGACAGAAATTTCCCTCAACATGGGGAAACCCCTCCTGGCATGGAGGTGGTATAAACATTTCCTTCTGCTGAAGGGGCATGGCTGGACCTGAGTGACACAGTGAAGCACACAGAGCAGGGGCTGTGCAGCCGGGAGCAAGTCTGCTCCGTCAGCTACAAATAATGTAGTTTATACTGCCCGTGAAGTTCCAGGGCTGCTTGGGGGCCCCTGGCCCTCAGCTGCCTGAGGATAAGTGCACTCTTTCAGCTCTTCTCAAGCTGAACAAGGTATGAATTTAACACATCAAGGACTGAGCCTTCAGCTTTGGCCTTAATTCCCTTTAAGGCCTGGTTTACCTTAAGATGCTAACGCACCGTGAGGTGAATGATGAGCTCCAAGCCAAGGAGCTGTTCCAGATCAGCTGCAGTTTGCAGGCTCCAGTGGCTAACCCTGCATGAGCTACACAGTGCTAGTGGTGGCCACAGCAGCTTGTGCCACCATGACTGGGGACAGAGATTGACCAGCCCTCTCAGTAGCAGCACCTGCCATGGCACAGGTACTTTGCAATAGGTGCCAGCGCCGTGTACCACTGTCCTGCTGCCTGCATTCCAGCCTGCAAATATCCTAAATCTTGTTATCCCAGACTAACATGCTTGTGTGTGTCAAAGCCTGAGATTATCCTATTCCAACCAGCTTTCATACACTAGGGAAACGGTTAAGAGCAAATAGCTGGAAAGCCTCCGTGTATAAACAAGCTGTTCCATCAAGAAGTCTTTTACAGTTCATTTCAAGGGGACTGAATTAAAAGAAAATCAAAAAGAATCATGATTTCAAACTGCTAAAAATGTTTAAAGGTTTGAATTTATATATATACATATATATATGTTTTAAGAGACTATCTACTTTCCTCCTCAAACTTAAAAAGATGCCTTTTACAAATCCATCTGTCAAGGTAAATACCTCAGTCCTCAGCCCTAAGATTTTCTAACATCTAGTCTTTTTGAACATATCTTTTGCTGTTCTAAAGGATTATTTGAAATGCTTGTCTCTTAGCTATTTACATACAGAGCAAGCTGTTCATTTACATTATGTGCTTTCAGTGTGTTATCTGAGTCCTTTGTAAAGCAGACTGTTCTGAGAAGTACCTTGTTTTTCACACATATAATAGCTATTTCAGAAAAATATAACTAAGAAATCCTGAAGTTAAAATCTATGCTAAGAAATAATTTAAAGGTATAATAGGTCTGATTCTCATTTATGCTGGAGCAACGAAGCAACTTCGTATCAGTAAAGGGATATTAAGGCAGTTAAATTATCATTTACTATCCTTTAAGGTAATTCTGTGCTGCCAGCATAAGTGGTATAAAAAGGTGAAATGCAAATACAAATCAGACCAAATATACTGCTTTGAAGTGGTCCAAATTATGTTTGTAATTTCCTATTTTAATGTTGATTTACCCTTTGGCAAGAGCATCTTAGAGAGCACTTTCATAGCATCTTTAATGCCATCATGCTTCTTCTTGCCTCTTGTTGGAGGTGTTATAAAAATACGTCAAAGTCTGTGGGCCAAAAAAGATTAATGGACTCACAAGAAACTCACTCAACTAGATTTTCAAATTACTTTCTTGTTCATGTGCAGTAATGGTCCCAGCTGTGAGCAAGATGCGGTCAAAAAGTACAGCTGTTGGTTATTCTTTGAGAGGATAAATCTGTTTTAATTCAGTATCACATACCCTACATTTTGAAAAAGGCATATGGGATTTCGTCACACCTCCCTCTCAGATTCTCATCTGAGCTGCTGCTATTTGGTTACATAATAGCTGGTTTTCTTTGTCCTCTCAATACACACAAACCCTGAGATCAATCACCTATTGGCAGGAGAATTGTCCTAGCATGGGAATGGGCCAGCGCTGCAGAGGGAGCCCAACAATTGCTACTCGTCCCTAGTTTCCTTCCTTCCACCAGAGCTGCCAAGCTATAGTTCAAGGACAAAGAAGAGGACAGATTGCCTGGAGCTTGCTGTGAGCTACTGTATCAGCCCCCTGGGACATTTAATAGAAGGGCTGAACTAGTCTGTCTTTTCTGGGGCAGATCCATTGTCCATACTGAGCCATAATGAACCTATCCTGATGCTACAAGTGTCCATTATTAATTGGTTAGCAGGCCTATTTTTCCTTTTTTATGGGTCCCTGGGAGAAGCACTGGAAGAGACATAAGAATAGGCAATAAGAGATGGCATGTTTAAGAAGCTCATAAAATAAGAACACTCTGAAATGCCTTGCCTTTGACCTTCAATCCCATTGCTGTGATTGTCTAAGGAATATAGTAACACAATAACTTTTGAGAAAGCAATAGGAACCTAGCAAGAAACCAGCTAACTGCATGCAGGTTGCTGGTCAAATTCTCCTCAGTTTCAGTGGATTCGACTTCTGCGTGGAAAACAAGTTCATTTTTATGCTACACCATGCTGTCTCTGAGTCTGAAGCCAAGGAACGCAGGCATGGCCAAAGCATATCAGACTTAGGCTGTTTGCCAATTTCCTGGACTATATATTTCAAATGAAAGTGTAAGAAAGTATTTATTAGATGGAGCTGTGAAATTTAGCTCTGTTTTGAAATTCTCCTTCTGATCCCAGTGGTCAGAACTGTCTTCAGAGCATGAAGTAAAAGGCTTTTGTCACTTCCTGCACTTTAGAATTAAAAATTAAATTCTGGATATTTTCCTTATTCATGTCAGTGTCCAGTTCTCTTTGAATTGTGTTCAATCTTAACAGCATTCAGGGGAGCAAGTACCACTCACATCATATGAGAAATCTTTCCTTTGATCCACATTGAACACTGGGTATCTCACATTGCTTAGGCTGTGAAATGGAGAAAACAGAATATTGTTCTGTTCTGAGTCTCTGGATTCATCACTCCGTTACATACTTCTCCTGTGTATTCTGCTATTTATTCAGAGTTGAGCAATACCAGTCCTGTCAATGTCTTTGTGCTACATGCTCATTTATGCTATGTGGTATCTTCAGATAGATGTGATCTATCTACCACTTTGCCTTTCTTCTACCACTTTCTTCTGTGGTTTGAATACCACACAGGCTATCACCACTTTGCGTAATATAATCCTTCGGGATTAATAAGATTAATTTTGTTCTACATTTTCTAAAACCTTTTCTAAAGTTCTCTCATGGCTCTGATGTCAAAGCCATGCAATATAGCTCTCCCTAGGCCTTCTTGACAATGAAAGGCTATTTTTCACAATCTTAAAACCCTTTAATTCACTGCAATGTCACTTAGTTTCTTGAAAAACCCTCCTTGATTTTCAGATGTCCCCTTTTGGGAAAGATGTCTTTGATCATGTCCCCATTGCCTAGAAAAAATACCCCATATACTGAAGAAAGAGACATAATGGATTGCCTTTCTGCACTCATGGGTGCATAAAGTGAGTTCTGCTTCTTCAACATTTTGAGCCCAAAGAGATAATTCCCCACAATCTGCTTTTTTCCTAGAAAGGGCTAGGGTGCTCCAGGAAACATCTTTCCTCCACACTGAATTCCTGTGCCAGACAATATCTGTTGAATTCATTTGTTCCCAACTAGGATACTGCATTCGTGACAATGTGGAGTAGACCCCTCTGGAGGCCAGCAGGAGAGAGGGGGGAGGCAGACGGGATGGGGAGGATGAAAGAAAGGAGTGAAGAATGAGGGCTCAGTGCAGAGAGACACCGCAGCACAGCCAAAGCACTGACAGGCGGAGCATAGGGGCAGGAGCTGCCATAGACTCAGACCTCTCTGCTGACAGAATGAAATTTTCTAGGTGCCAGAGGGGAGAGGGCACAGTGGCCGCAATGCAGGAATCCAGTGAGTTGAGAAAAAACTATGTCTGAGAGCAAGGGCCTGCCAAACAAGGACACAGCAGGCAAGGAGAGAATGATAGATGAACCCTTCTTATATCCATTCTGCCTCAACCTACTCACCTGAGGTTTTCTGTTGTTAAAACTATTATTCTAGTTTGCCTTCCATTAAAATCTGAGTTGTGAGTTCAAAAGCCTTACCAGTCTTCCCCGGCAGCTCAGGACATGGAGGACGTCTTTGCCTTTTCAGACTGGAAGTACTCCACCTCAAAGGTCTGGCCAACTGCAGGTCTCAACACACTTCCCATATTTCTTGTTATGTTCCCACAATAAACAAGCACATTCTAAGGGTTGCATTATCTTTCCTGGCTTTTTTATTAATAATGGGCAAGAAACACAATTTTTCCCCCAGAGCTGATATTGATGGGAGCATAGAGTACTTTGTTCTTAGTTCATACTTGCACAAAGCATCTCATTAAAGTAAACCTAAGTTATTCCTTTAATAAGGCGTGAGTCATGCCTGAGAAAAGACTCCAGGATT
Organism: Corvus brachyrhynchos; assembly: GCF_000691975.1. Classification (NCBI taxonomy): domain Eukaryota; kingdom Metazoa; phylum Chordata; class Aves; order Passeriformes; family Corvidae; genus Corvus; species Corvus brachyrhynchos. The sequence goes on along the minus strand of NW_008239547.1, from coordinate 5,572,516 downwards.
TGGTTCACATTGCTGTTGGGAGGGTATTGGTCTACTGGGAGTTGTCATTGCTCAAGGTGAGATAAAAGTTCGTACCAATGGGGTAGGAACCAAATGCTCAAAAGATTTCAAACTGCTTCTGAAAATAAGAAATGCAAAGGATTTATATGCTATCTTTGTATATCTTTCCATTGAAATTCCAAGTTATATTGAAGAAAATAAGCTACTATGTATTAAACCTTTGGGCAGAATTGAAAAGAAGCTGAAAACAAGATATGATCTCATCCTGACCATAATACCAGACTTCCCTTATTTTACACAGGGCTTGTTTTGAAGCTTATTTTGAGTTCATTTGGCAATCAGCCACATTTGTCCCTTTTCCCTCTCAATTTGTCCATTTCAATGCTGCCATCTTGTGGGCCTACTTAACTGTCTGGAAGATGCTGAAAAAAGTTCCATATTGAAGCCAAGAACTATAGACTTCACAGAAATCCTTTCCTGCCAAGGACATTCCATTAATGTTTCTGGTTGTTCTTATTTTTGTCCAAATCTCATTATGAGTTGCAAAATGTGGAACCATTACAGTGTAAAGAGATATTGGCAACCAGAAAATATATCTGATAAGTAAGCCACAGCTTTCTGTATGAGTCTTATATGTTGCAACATGGTTATCAGATAAAGCAGGCAAATCAGAGGAATTAATCTAACCACACAAAAAAACCAAAAAAAAAAACCAAAAAATGGGTCATAAAGAGACAAGAAGCAACCACATCATTTACAAAAAATAGTGATTTTTCATCTGTTTCCCAGGAGGGCTGCTTTTGCTATGGCTTCTCACAGTTTCAGGAAAGAATGGTTCTGTTAATGGTCAAATGAAGTTTTGAAGTACAAAATCTGAATTATGCAATTAATAATCCCATCATTCCCCCTTTTTCCCTCTTCCCTTGCAGAGATGCCACTATACAATTTCAACTGTGCCTTTGGCTGGGGATCCCAAAAGACTTTGTGCCACTGGGAGCATGACAACCAGGTGGATTTAAGGTGGGCAATCCTGACCAGCAAAACTGGGCCAATTCAAGACCACACAGGTAATCATGAGTTCATGATGTAGCCATTTTACATGGGACAAGATTGTTCTGTTTAATACCAATGTCTTCCAAAATCACAGGAGATTGAATTATACCTAAAATACATGAAGTCACAAAGATGGTTCTCCAGTAAACCTAATCCATTATAGGTAATCACAACTGACTGTAATTGTCCTTTCTGTTGGGCAATAAAGATTGTTTCTTGTCAGGAGCTGAAGATATTCCCTTCCCCTGACTTGCCTTTGGATAATCATCACCAGGGGTAGAAAAATATCTGAATGACCAAATATTTTGCAAGTATCGCTGACCAACTAATACAGTTGGTCAGTTAATGAACAAACCTCACATTATTCCTGTTTGTAGTTACAGGGACAACCCACCACAGAAAAGTATTGTATGCAAGTGAAACTTCCCAGATATGTGTGTTACCACGCCCTTGTCCTTTCCAGAAGGAGATGGAGGTTATAGCCATCCTCTGCTCACAAACAGTTTTCAAGAAATATCACCCTGGGGAATTGATTGGTTTGTTTTGCAGTAACTAACTCATAGCTCAGCATAATTAGGCAATAAATTTGCTGCAGGCTAGTGGAGAAGGGAGGGCACTGTGTGACCTGCACAGCCTCTCACTTTAGTGTTCTCCCTTGCATATGTACAGATTAATCAAATGGGTTGAGATGAATCCCCCTTCCCACTTCTGCTACCCTTTGCTTAATGAGAATGACAAGGAAATTAGACAAAATTGGACTTTTTAAATTCTGAGACACTTTCAATTGAATCTTAAGACAAGTACAGTAGTTTCAGGGGAAAAAAAACTTGTAATACTTTGACTATAAATGGCATTGTACAAATAAATGGCATCAAATTAACTAAATGCAGTTAGCTGAAGTGAAGGCTGTAATGGTGGAAAAATTGATGTAGAGTAAAGTGAAATGGCTCAGTAGGATCTGACATTGAAAGGAGGTTAAAAGCTATGTTAGCCAGAGACTGACAAAATCTAAAAGGCATGCATAAGTAAAGCTCTAATTAAGACAATGAAGACAGAGTTCCTGACCTGGCACTGCAATAATATTCTGAAAATGAGAGCTATCTGCACTTTGCCATCAAGGATTATAGAGAGAGAACCTGTCTTCAATCAGGAGATGAAGAAATTATATTCTTCAAATGAGATTTTGTTGTTTCCACTGGGCCCTGCTAGCGCAGAAAACTTATTTGTTCCATAAGCTTTAGCTTTAGTAAATCTTACAGGCAGACCCTTTTTCTCCTACTGCGCTAACTTTCAATATTTTCCAAAATTTTCTTTGAACTCTAAGAGCACCTTCACCTGCCAGGTTTGCCATTCGCCTGCCAGCAGGCACAGAGTGAGTGGGGTGGATGTGCGTGCAGACCATGAGCAGTCTGAATGACATTGATGTCCCAAACAAACCCTCGGCTGCAAAACGAGGCCACCCTATGTATTGGGAGAACCCCAGTGAGCAACTCCCAGGCATATCTTTCACTCAGATACATGTGTAAAGCTGAAAAAAATACACAGACAATCTTCAACAGCAATTGTTTGAGGACAGCAGGATACACTGGTTGTCACTTCAAGTTATATATCTTGTGATGAAATCTGGCCAGTGTTAGGTCTTCCAACTCAGACAGCCATTCTAATGCTGTGATTATTTTCCTTTTTTCCTCCCTCTGGATTTCCCTATTACCATTCTTTGATGAGATTTGCACATGTTGTGCTGCTTTGCACAGATGGCACTGCAGAAAGACAGAAAAAAAGAAAAGAAAAAAAAGCCTAATTTTTTTTTTTACAATTTAACTTCGTCTTCTCCTATAAAATTTTTTGGCATGCATATTGGGCAGGATACCTCTAACTGCTCAAGAAAGATCCAAACAAAAGAAAACACCTTTGTCTCATGTTAGAAGAAATACTTTCCTGTTTATTTATTAGGTCTTTATTGGGTTTAACCCACTCCTCTTTGTTCCTGGTTCCCCTCTCACTACTCTGTCCTTCTTATGCTTACCAGAGTAGCAATGCTCATCTTCCTGTCATCATTGGTGCAGGACTAGACCACTGCAATTGAGCAAGTCTCAATTATACATTATTTCACATAAAATTCAAGAATGTCATGTATAGGCAAAGACCAATGCTGATAAAACACCACCCTTCCAAAACATCTTCTTTTGCCTCTTTTTAATTTTCTTTAAGTGTTGGTATAAACAGTGATATGTATACTTATTTCAGCAATATTAGAGAAATAGTATTTCTTGTTATTACTTTTATCCTTCCTACACTTAAATAATAACTTTGTACCAATGTCAATAAATGCTGACTCCACCCTTTTCTGTGAGTGCAATGCACATCCAATCTATTCTTACACACACCAGGATGAACTTTGTGTTTTTCCACCATGACTCTCTGAAAAGACACTGTTCAAAAGCTGACTGGAATGGATGTGTGCCTGATGTAAATCAGAAGCACTTCTCTATAGTCAGTATCTTACTTAGCAATTTTCTGTTACCAAACTAATCACACTCTCACATGCTTCTCTCTCAGCATGATTAAGAAAGTAATTTTCCAAGTTAAGGGTATTAGGTGTTCAGATTTCAATGTGTATAAATCCATTACGCCCTTGAGAAAGTACCAGCTATAATCTTACCCTTTCAGGAAAGGGCTCACAAATATATAGAGCCCAATATATTGTTACAAAAATCAAGGGCATAACTCTGACACCATCTGTGACAATGCTCAGCCTCTATTTGGGAACACTCTTTAGATCTCAGTTCCTGATCTCTGACCATGGCTGTTCAAATCCATTTCACCCTTCAGTGTTCTTCCCATTCTAATCTTGCCCCTTGAGCACAGATTACTTCAAACTGAAGTTTGTTTTTTTTTTTTTT
>NW_008239547.1:5512577-5568519 GCF_000691975.1 Corvus brachyrhynchos | reverse complement strand
CCGGCTGACCCAGGGCTGGCTGCTTTCAGGAGGTGCATACTAACTAATGGAGCACATGCTGCCTCATCAAACATGCTTGTGCTTCCTTCCCTTAGCAAAAGCAAATGCCTTGTGTGTTTCATGCGGTGAGCATGTTGTTAGGGTTCACTCTTGGCACAAAACATCCCAGTGAACAGCAAAGGAGATGGCCAGAAGAAAGTGCAGAATAACAGAATTGCTTGGGTTAGACAGGACCTTTAAAGGTCATTTAGTCCAGCCTCCCTGCAGTGACCAGGGACACCTTCAAACCTGACCTTGAATGTTTCTGGAGATGGAGATTCTGCTTCCCCTCTGGACAACCTGTGTCAGTGTTTCACCACCCATCAAATTTCTTCCTTATATCTAGTCTGAAACTACTCTCTTTTAGTTTAAAACCATTACCCTTTAGGCTGTCACTGTAGGCCCTATTAAAAAGTTTGTCCTCATCTTTGTCATCAGTCCCCTTTACCGGCTGAAAGGCTGCATAAAATCTCCCCAGAGCCTTCTCTTCTCCAGGCTGAATAACCCCAACTCTCAGCCTGTCCTCATAGGAGAGGTGCTCCAGCCCTCTGATCAGCTTTGTGGCCCTCTTAGAGCATGTCAGCTTTCCTAGAGCTCCCAAAAAAACGCCCTCTGACTCTCTTTTTTGTGATGCTTGACCCATCGGCATCAGAAAGCAAAAGATATGGGGTGATCAGGGATTCTTATGTTAACAAAGAAAATTAAGCTGGTGGCTATTCCTAACACAGTCCTTCTGTCACAGTAGGAGATGGCAATTTCATTTACTCACAAGCTGATGAAAGCCAGAAAGGCAAAGTGGCCCGACTGCTGAGCCCCGTGATTTACTCACAGAACTCTGCCCACTGCATGACGTTCTGGTACCACATGTCCGGCGCGCACGTCGGCACCCTGAAGATCAAACTGCGCTACCAAAAGCCAGATGAATATGACCAGGTGCTGTGGACCCTGAGTGGGCACCAGGCAAACTACTGGAAGGAAGGACGTGTTCTTCTTCACAAGTCTGTGAAACACTACCAGGTGAGCTTGGCTGCTGCTCGCTGAACTACCACGGCCAAGGCCAGCAACACCTCGCTGGTCATGTTTTATACACTGCAGTAAAAGATGTCACTGAAGGATTTATGTAGACAATATTACACCTACAGATGAGGTACACTTGCTGTGACTAATAGTAGTGAAATATTTCATGGTTTCTCAGATCGCAGTGATACAAGCACTTTCTTATCAGATGCCAAATAAATGCTTTATAAGTCATTTATCATCAGTCACAAAACTGCCTCTTTGCCGCAGTTTTGCTGATGTAAAATTCTTTAATAAAGTCATGACAGTACATAATTTACGTTTGCCTGTATAACTTCATACAGGCAGGCAATGCAGATTTTCAGGCCACAATCAAAGCACATATAAGTGTGGCATCATGGCAAGTGAAGATGTGTGTTAACAACTAATTAAGAAATCCTGACTGCTGCAGTTGTGTGCTCATGAGAGCAATGTGACCACTATCTTGTTTTTCCAGGTGGTTATTGAGGGAGAAATTGGAAAAGGAACTGGAGGAATTGCTGTGGATGATATTAAAATTGACAATCACGTAGCACAAGAGGATTGCCGAAGTAAGTGTGTAAAGCAAGAAAATTCTCATCCAAAACATTGCCTATTTTGTTTTGATAGCTGGTTTTATCTGTGTGAAAGGGATAGATTTATTAGCTAACATTATTAGCTATGTTTCCACTGAAAATATCCTGATTCAGCCCATAACTTTATTCACAGTAAGTGCCACTAGTGTCACCATGGTATGGCAGCAGTTTGGATCAGAACTGGACATGGGTCACAGCATACTCACATTCTCACATCTCTCCCTGTATTTCATATTGCTCTTTAAATTTCTCTGCTTTTCCTATTGCAGGACCCTGTTTTAACTAATGCAAAAAATCCAATTTTATTTCTTTGCCCTTTTTAGATCATTTACTATGAAGCCTTCTTAAATTCTTTTTTAAAGGACCATATCAAACCCTTACAGGATAAGCAGATAGGGTGAAAGGGCCCCTGCTCTGTCCTCTGCTGTCCTGTCATTCTGAGTTTGCTGTAGTCGTCAGCTCCCAGACACACGGGACACAAAGTAATGTCAGGACATGGCCTTTCCCAAATCTGAGCCAGGCTATTCCTGAGATGTTCTTTGAGCCCTTTTATTCCTGGCCAGTCTTGAGTTATTCCAGTCACTGCTGATCATATGCACATTGCATACTGCACGTAATTTGGCAGCAGCAGCCCCAGATAAACACAAGCAACTGAACACAGTCCTTCATAGTAGAGATGAAGCAATTACTTTTATATAAAAGAGGGAATAGAAATGAGAACTCTTAGCATTAAGAAGACAAATTTCTTCTGTGTGAGTTGGCAATACAACTAAGAGCAATAATAGAGGGTGTTCCTCACCTTTTGTAGCTAACAACCTTTTAGGGTAACTTGACAGTCTTCAGCTACGTGGTAATTTCACTGCTGGATGAGAAAACTGAACAATCTCTTTTTATCAAGTGGTCCAACCCCTGGGGTTCATCAAATGCCACCAGAGTGGCAGTTAGCAGGAAAGAGAGGCAGGACACACTGCTTAGTCCTCCTGCAGTGTCCTCAGTGCCAAGAAAGGCGCTGGGACCACAGTGACTGTATTTAATTGACTCCAGCATGAGAAAGAAAAATAGCTTCTTTCCTACCTCCATGTTTTTGTTGTTCAAACCAAATGTTGAGCAAAGATTTCTGCCTGAGGGAGCTAAACCCAAAAGCTCAGCCTGAAATCCAAACACAAGTGGGCTCACTGCAGTCAGTGAAACTATTCTTGTGATTAACTATGCCTATGCTGATGAAGTGTTATGGAATTGGGCTCCAAAATTGTAAATACAGTGAATGAGATGCTAATTCATCGCACTGATTTCTCTTTCCCAGGCATGGAAAACCCCTGCTGATAACTAAAACTGTGCCAAGACTGGGCGGAGAGGAGTTTTTTAATCTTTCTTTTTTTCTCCATTAATTTTCAGAGCCCATTATAATGAACAGCTCTGTCAAGCCGCCATAATGATGCTCTGACACAGGAAAATCTGCTGTACCATTATTGCCAGCATGATAGTCAATCAGTGTTTGTAACCCTAATAATCAATGTCAATTCTTTTGCTTCATTAGAATCAACTGATGTGGAGAATGAAATAGACGAAGAAGAAGACCCAGAAAGTAATCAAACAGGTAAAAATTGTGTTATTTTTTAAAAGGGAATGAATTTTAATGTTTATTTTAATGTGAATTTTTGCATTCTATTTATTTATTTATAAATTTGTTCTCTAACTGCATATTGTATTAAGGTGTTTTGATTTATCTGGATAAGATGACAAGAAAACTTACATTTATTTGAAGGTTTTAATAGTTTTATTCTTCCATGTCATATGGACTTATGGACTTTTTATTATTTATACCCATCTCAAACATTTCAATTTTCCATATACCTAATTTGTTACATTATGTTCCTATATCTGCGAGCACATTATAGCCCCTCAATATTTTGTTATCTAAAAGGCTTGTCCACCGCTGAAGAAAGCACTATCATTATATCTTACAATTTATGGCTTGCGCTGTGCCTCAGTAATTAGGCTCAAAACTCTTCAGGTTTAATGTTTCACAGACCTGGCTGAAAATGCCATTATATGACCAGTCTACCAAAGCATTATCATTTCCAATGATGATAGCTCAAAATGGATCATTACATGGATCATAGTTGTCATATTGTTCCAATAATAAAATACACTTGAATTTTTCAGGCAATGAGCTTAATTTTTTTCTGTTACAGTCAACAGGATTGCTTAATTGATTTCAGTGAAAGAGAATTTGTCCGAAAAGACTTTTTGGCTTTTCCAGCAACAATTACAGGGTTTGCTGCTTTTGGATCATTTTCATAAACGAAAAAATTTGAGGGAAAACATTATCATACCCTGTGAATATTTTACACAAGAGGGCAGAGTGCTCTTCTGTGTCAGTTCTGCCACTATTTCCACTTGAAGATCCAATCTTAAAGTCTTTGAAGTAGAAACAAAATGGCTGGATATTCCCAACCAATGTCTTAGGCTCTAACCTCTCACACTGAGCTGAGTAGGATCTGACTAACATTTTTGAGCTAAATACTGCAATATGGCCAGATATAATCAAAAGGCCTCATTTTTAACTCCAAGACTCCCACTTAATCCAAGGCAGAACCAGAGCTCTACTAACAGGCAGCAGATTCAAAGATTGGAGAACAGTCTGGAAAAAATCCACAGCTATTTGGGCCACATTACAATTTCTGGCTATTTATGACCACCTTCAAGAAGCTAGGTTTTAAAATTATGTAAAAAACTTATGTCCAAAAAAATTATGGTCTTCTCAAAATTCCAATGGATTAAGCAAAGTTGTAACTAGGATCAGTTCTGAAAATTTTGCAATTCTTTACTCAATTTCAGGGTTTACACCTCCATACCGTACAGGTGAGGACTATGATGACAACATCTCCAGGAAGCCAGGCAATGTCCTGAAGACCCTAGATCCAATCCTTATTACCATCATAGCCATGAGTGCACTCGGGGTGCTTTTAGGAGCCATCTGTGGAGTTGTTCTGTACTGTGCCTGTTGGCACAATGGGATGTCGGAGAGGAACTTGTCTGCACTGGAGAATTATAACTTTGAACTGGTTGATGGCGTAAAACTGAAAAAAGATAAACTGAACACACAGAATTCATACTCGGAAGCATGAAGGCGTAAAGCGACTGGAGAAGTCAGAGAATCGGGACGGAAGGACATAGCTCGGTCGTGCTGGGGAACTGTTGATCTTTTACTGTACAGGCTGAAAAGTGCATTGATGACACTGAGCCAAGCTTTTCTCAGGAGCTTCAATGAGTGTGTAACCGATGAACATGGACAACAATCTATGTTAACAACCTGAATCATGTACAGTCTGCTTTTTCTGTTGGTTTTATTTGAAATAATCGAATGCTGGTGTTGAGACCAAGTATGATTGACTTATAGTTCATTTTGTCTTTCTTTCTCTCCCTCTCTTTTGTTTTCCGTTAATGGATAATTTTGTTTTTACTGTGCAAAATCCAAGATGCTGTCACAAGATGTATTCAGTGGGGTCCTTTGGATGGACATGCTGTCTGTAGCTCAGTGCCCAGAAAATATTGGAGTAACAGCAATTTAGTGGACTTCTGCACCTGTATTTGTGTATAATTGCTCGTGTTGTGCATAGGCAAAGAAGGGTTAGGATGTTTTTGAAAGTACTGCTGCATCAGTACCGATATAGCGTGTCAGCTCTGTTTACGAAGCAATACAGTCAACTTTTATTGATGTTTTTCAGTGTTGTACTAAATTTTGTGCTTGTGAACTCCATAAAAGAGTATGTGCCATCATCAGACACAACTGGTAACCAAGTGTACTGCCTAAAAACTAAACAAAAAAAGTCCTTGGCACTGGCTAGTGTATGTCCTCTCAAGTGCCTTTTTGTTTGTACTGCTTCTCATTGTGTTAACATTAACTACAGCTTCTCTGCAGTTAATGCCCTTGCCTTTAATCATATTCTGATGGCTAACTGACTAAAAGAAAAGTATATTTTAGTGTAAGAAAATAGCCTCAGTCAAGGCAAGGGCTAATCAGATTTGACAACCTGGCTCGATTGTTCTGCTTTCTGTATTTCAACTTCATGTCTCTTGACCCTTTTGTATAAAGCTGCAATATCCCCTTTTATTGTTCTTTCATATAGAATGTATTTTCAAATGTAAAATCTCTCTCCCTTTCTCTTCTCTTTCTCTCTCTCTGTCTCTCTGAGTAGGTTGCATAAGCATTTGCCATTGCCAAGGAAAGAAAACTTCAGCTTTAACTTGCTGGTAATGGCAAAGGATTTTATTAGAGTTTGTGTTAAATAATAAGGGAAAATTCTTAACTTTATCCTCCAAAGTCGAACTTTGGGTTTCTTCTTAACAGCATAAAGTGACAGTATCTTTTTTCCTGATGTCATGAAACATGTCTTTTATCCTGAACAGCTTGCCTGTTAATTACACTGGGGAAAATGCTTCCCTTACTGAAAAGATTGCCTTTAAAATGAGAAACTTTCCTCCTCTTGCCCCTACCTGAACTCGGAGTTCTGTTCTCTCAGTAACCGTGTATTTTCATGCTAATCAATGCTAATTGGGCTTACTCGTGGGTACTGAGGGCAGAATGAAATCCCACAGTGTATGTAGGGTATGTTCTTACCACCATGTTATATCCAACTGGCATTTCATACCAGGAGGTTTCTGTTTGACCACAAGTGCAGACAGTGACCAATTCAGTGAACTGAGAACTCTAAGCTGTCGGAAAAATGTGTTTGACAATGATGTGGCAATTTTTTAAATACTTTAGGGTAAATACTATTGGTGAGATAATATCCAACAGCCTATGCAGCTGGTCCAACAGGGTAAAAAGAAACAAGAGCATGTTTCCCACAGGGGTCCATACAAGGCACCGAGGGAGCAGAGGGGTCACTCCCCTCCTGCAGGTGCAAGGGGAGCCCCTGGGTTTCTGCAGTGACCTGCACACAGCACAGCCATAACTGGGGGGCAGCTTCAATCTTCCCCTGGGTATCTACCAACCAGCAGATAAAACCAGTGCAAACATGGGGAAAGGAACATCCTACCACGTGCTGAACTCATGTTTTTCCCTGAGTAGAATCAGGGAAGTGATTGGGACTTTCTGAGTTAGTCTTTTCCAAAACTGCTTTTGTAGAAGAGCAATGAAATATCCTGTTCAGGATTAGGATTAAAGAAAGGCTAATGCAGCCTTGAATTACTTGGAGCAACAGAATCCATCCCTATTTATCAACCAAATGTTTTGAAGTGTATAATTTCAACAGTATGAACTATAAAACAAAAAAATTATGTAGGAAATCCACTAGTAACCCAGAAACTGAAGAAAAAGGAGGGAGACAGTAGGTAAAAATGAGCTTCAAAGTTGAAAATATTTTTAAGGAAGACACAACAGAAAAAAAGTGTGGACAGTTGCTACTTCAGAGGGGTCCTAAAGGCAATGACTATCAGGAAAACCCAAACATTCACTTCAGGTCATCAAACCTTAGATTGATGGAAGAATTACCTCCCCAGCCTCTCAACCTTGGGTCCTCCAAAAGGTGAGGCTGTGCACCTAAGGCCTGAAAGTTTTTCCTAAAAGTTAGTCTATGAGATGTCCCAAGTGACAGACTCACTTTGTCAGAGGTAGAATTTTCATTGGTTTCTAACACTGTAATTTGACCATAATGGTATTGCAGCAGCTAGTTAATTAACCCAAAGAAGAAAAGGATTTTTTCAAAACTATTTTCAGCACACCATCACTGTGTGAGTCAGCAATTAAGGGTCTGTTCTCCTTAGCTGAAAAAACTTCTAGTCCACTAACTTGACTAAGAGTTACATGCTTATATTGCCTTGAAGAGAAAATCCCACTGGGGAGCCCAAGCCCAAAACCTTTTGAAATATTCCCACTGATTTCAATAGATTCTGGACCAGCTCTAGGTCTTGATCTATTTGAAAAGAAAAGCTGGTAGTTGGTGGGTTTTTTCCTTCTTTTAATATACTGAGAATAGTGAACATAGAAAGGAATTTATCTCCTTTGTGGTCTTCAGACATTACTATAATAATGAGGATCTAGCACTGAAGATTTGATTTCTCTGAAGGTAATAGAATTAAAGTTGCCCTTCAATTAAGGAAAAATGATACTGCAACTTTACATTGAAAAGTATCTTGCACTGATAAATATATTTAAAAAAATTATATGTTTATAAAGTTATTAATTTGTAAAGGCAGTGTTACAAAATGTTCAGTTTATATTGTTTTAGATTGTTTCATAATTTTTAAAGTGTAAAATAACATATTTTTTTCTTTATTGAAAAACTATAAAAATCTTCTGTAGTAAAATGATTTCATTTTACTGGTATATTATTGCTTCATGTTTTGTACCATCATAAAACTTTGTGCAAATTTTTTTTACAGAAATTTTTATTTTCTATGACAATATGACACTTGTAAATTGTTGTTTCAAAATGAACAGCGAAGCCTTAACTTTAAATGACATTTGTATTCTCAGACACTGAGTAGCATAAAAAAAACACATAGAACTGAACTGTAACTTAAATTTCCAAACTATGACTACTACATTCCAAAGAAACAGTTGAATTAAACATTTTCATAAAATATCCCATAGCTGATGTATTTTATTATACTAAAATGGATTGGTATTATTTAATGGCTGGTTTTATTTAGCAACAAGCACAGTGTTTTAATCACAATTATATTTGTTGATAGGCAGCTCCAACAAACAGACACCTTGGTGGGTTTGTTCATTGTTTAGGATAGAGGGATTCACCTTTGCCTGACTCATTCTCTTTCCTTGCTGGAATATGCTCCCACACCTGCTTTTTAGCCAAACAGGTGGGATTTAAGAAGACAAATCTGCCACCACTGCCCCTTGCAGTGGACCACCCAGTGTAATGCCCTGTGCAGGTGTCACACCCCCCTTGGGGCTTTCTCCTGGGCAGGGGTGACATTTACTGCCAAGTAATGCCCATTTTTGATGTGTTACTCCACTAAATCTCTGCTGCTGTGGTAAGGTTTGCACTCATAAGGTCCCTGCAAATTTCCATCATCAGGGAGTCATCAGGACTCACCCAACCATGGCCAAATTTCCCAAGGGGGAGCACAAGTTGATGATTGGAGCAAATGCAGCCAGGGCAGCCCATTGGGCCTGGTTTGGCATCAGCTGGGTGCCAAACTCACCTGTGGAACACGGTCATGTGTAGGGAGACCTTCGAGGAGCTAACATCCAGATCAGAAGCTTTAGATTGCACATTTCCTGCTTTATGCAATACTTACCTATCTTGTTTCCTTTTAACACTCAGCACTCTGTACATTAAAGTTTGACAAATCTTTTCTTTACATTGCATGCATGAACCAAGCCCAGACTGTCAGCATGTCATTAGGTGGAGTATAAACATTTTGCTTCAGCTACTTTACCACTCATGGGAAAAATACTGTACTTATTACCATATACTTGATCACTGTTAACACTTGAAAAGAACATATTGAATCTTGTCTCCTCAAGAGAATAGTGCTGTCTGTACCTGTTTAAAATATGAGATGGAGCTACCACAAGCACCTGACAAAATCCCTACTCAGAGTAGGGATTTCCCCCAAAAGGTGGTTGTGAAAGTTGCTGTCCATAGAACCACAATACCCAAATTCCTTAGAGATGTACTTCATTGCACTCTCTTTGCTTCTGTGATAACCAGCCACAGGGCTCTTCGAGGGAAAATAAATGGCAATGGAATTGATTAGTGAAAAGAAGAAATCTGTAAAGTGAATCTGTGGGGGATGATGCTTAGGAAAGAGAGACAAGTATTTTAAGTAAAGAAAATTCTCTTTCATTCAGGGAAAATTAATTTGCCTAGAAGCTAACAAGTGCTTGGTGCTAAACCTTCAGTTTTCCACACCAAATAGGCTGCATAAAGCAAGGACAAAAATGGTGCAATGGGATCTGAATTACGTTTCAGAACATAACTTGTAAACTTGAAGAAAAAGAAGAGCAGATGGAAATAGCAGATGGGTCAGCTACAGACAAACAGTGCCAGAAGTGCACAGCTATGAAGGTCATGGTCTTTAAAACGGGTCTTTGGCAGGTAGTGAAAGCAAACCCCTTTATTATTTCACCGATCAAATGTGCCATCCCAAATCCAGCAGCCACATAGCCAGCAGCCCCATTTCCTTTCCTTTCCTTTAGGCAGGATGTAAAATACAAGTGCACAGCAAAGGGCAGATGCAGAGGAGAGGGTGGGGGCAGCACTGCTGGCGTAGGGTTGGGTGAGGCCCATCAGCACCACAGAAATGACAGCAGTGCCCACCAGTGCAAACCTGCCCTCTGGAGTGGAGCTGCCCATCCCGGTGGAGATGAAGCTCCTCCATCGTCAGAACCTACGTTTTATGAGGCAGATGAAGACCTGACAGGTGCAAGCTACGACAGCCATAATTTTGACCCACACAAATCTTTTCTTATGTACAATTAGTCTGTTCCCAAGTCAGTTCTTCTAAGCTGCTTTGCCAAAGTCAAATGTCAAAGTTGGGCTGGATTTTCAGATTGTGGCATCTGGACATTACATCCCAGAATTCCCTTCCCATTTCTTAATTGTCCTGTCCTTTGCAATATGCCTAACAGCATATTGGTTCAAGCAACATTAATTTATTAGAGCTTTAATTTCTTATTTTATATCATTTTATGCCTCAAGTCACCCATAACCACAATTTTATTTACAAGTGTCTGTTAAATTATAACAGAGTGTGTCTGATTTTTTTTTTTTTTTTTGGAAATGGGGTATGTTGTATAGATGTTTTATTTGCTGATTAGTCCCCTTGTAGTCCCTAATTGCTTTTCCACAGTAGGTCAGTTCTCTATATACATTTTCATTCTCATAGCTACACACAATCAAGCCCTAATCTTATCACCTCAGGACTGATGGTGTCTCAACGTTTATAACTGAAAATCTCATTAAAAAATCTTCTGGCATTTTTCACAGATGAATGCAGTCTTATCATGTGTTCAAACCTAATTCCATCTTCAATAATCATATTCTCCTATTTAAATTTACATTGTTTTTACTCATCTCTCAGACATTTGATTCATGTTCCTGTCATTGTACTGCATCACTGTGCACCATGCACTGTATTTTATTACAGACAGTTGTGTTTTCATAATGGGTGAGGTGGGTCTGAATAGAAAAAGGAATTTCAGTCTTACTGGAGCACTACTGGTACCAGAGAGAGAGGTCAGGTTTTTCTCTCAATGGTAGAAGGTAAGGAGAAGGTTTGGCAGGGTTTGGCAGGTGCTGGCACAGCAAGCACTCAGGGATTTGATGTTGAGAGTCTGGAGGATAAAGGGCTTGCCTGAGGAAACAAGTACTTCGGGTGACAGGAGCTGCTAAGAGAATTACCAGGAAACTCCATTCATCTCAATTCCTTCATTTTTCCCTGACAAAAAAAACCCCTCACAATTCTAAAAAAAAGTCTGCAATATAAAAATGTCTCTGGCATCTGCCATGCACTTTTAAATCCACAGGCATGGAAGAAGGGAGTGGGGGTACCAACCCATCTGTTAGCTGAACCTAAATGGTGGATTACTAAATTCTGAGAGGCAATGGGTGGGGATGTGGCTTTGAAGATCCAGGCAGCATCTTAGGGCTGTAAGACTGGCATTCTTCATACATCATTTTCATTTTGAAATATTATCACCTTTATTCCTTTTCATCTGCAACATGTTGGTTTATGCCACTTGTTTCAAAGTAAATTGCCTGGGCTGAATTACTGGTTTGTATGGTTTTCTACTATTAATAAATTTTTCTGTAGTGCAATTTATGCTTCCTTCACTGCTCAAATACTTTTGTAATATTTCCCTGTGCATTTCTAAGGCATGAATAGCATGAAGTTACCCCACTCAATGCCACACATACCACATGTCAGAAGAGAGAAGAGCCCACTTTGTCCCACACCTCCTCTTCCACATCCCTGATGGGGATGTGTACTCCATATCAGAGACCCAGACACTATATCTTTAATAAACAATCCACCTTTCAGGGAGCCTCAATGTTTTCTACATCATGCCTGATATCTTTGCATTAATTAAATATTAATATCAATATTCTTACTAAATATTTACTTCCCAGCTTCATAATTGTGAGCATACCAGAGTGGGTCAGTGGGTCAGTCTCATTTTGCCTTTTGAGACTATTAAATAGACCACTGTGTCTCATCTTTCTCTACTTTTAACCTGCTAATGTTCCTCATAGCTCTATCATCAAGAAAAAAAAACCAAACAAAAAAAACCAAACAACACAAAAGATAGCTCTATCCAATTTCTATTTACACAACTGAAAAAAAATCCATTGAATATGTAAAGAAATACAAATTTATTTTTATTTTGAAATGTGTTTTTGTGGAGTGAAGCAGAAAGTCACCAGACTGGTTGAAGGCAGTATTTGAGATGTCTGTGAAGTAGTAAAAAGACAGCCACTAAAACCTTCTGAAAATTAACCGGTAACATCTGGAAAGGATTAACAAGTCTGCAAAGTGATGAGATCACAGGAATATCAAAGTAGGCAGGTACTGGTTTTACCCCAAGCATGGCTGAAAAAATGGAAGAAAAGCAGGAAAATACTTAGTGTTAAGAGTAGATCAGAAAGGACCTTCTTATTCTTGGTTCTACTGGTTTGTCTTTTAATTAGTCCTCAGAAGATGGAAGGCAAAACAAGGAATGAACTGAACTCCAACTCAGTCACACCTACAGCTCCTGTGGAATAAACCATGCTCTACAGTTACCATGCATCTCTGGGACTGAGGCAAGAAGTCGGTACCACAACCCCTCATGTGAAAGATCACTGGCCCTCAACACCAACCCCTTTTCATATTCTCCAAACAGTTACATGCAGGAAGCAATACCACTTTGTACCCATAACCTGCATTTCAAATGCTTTTTTCATGCCCTACACCATAGTATCTTCCTTTTGTATTTCTTTGGCCTTTCTTCTTCATAAGATGAGGGCTGCCAATTAAGCCACATTTCCCCAGGCTCTGTCTTATATGGTGCAGGGCACCCCAGCTCCCATTTAGCAACTTGGGAAGCCCAGTGTGGGACCAGATCTCCCATTCTCTCAGCTGATGCTTCTCCGCTGTCCAACCAAGCGTCTCCTGGCTTGATGGCTGCTTTGCATCACTATCTTGTTTGCAAGAGGAGGTCATTGAAAGTTCACCTGAAATCTAGACTCTTATTTCACTGCCATAATCTCTAGGTGACTAAGGATCATCTTGGCTACTTTTAACAAGTCTTCTCACAATCTATACCCTTTTCTTCATGCGTACCGAGGTCTTAAAGTGGTCAACTTAAAGCCATATATCTTGATAAAGTGGCTGAATTACTGCTGCTGAATGGGAGGCCATTATCTACAATTAGTTTATGGCTCTTAATAGCCATTATTGCAAAAGATGTATTTCTCGATAGGGTAAGTGTCTTACCAAAGATCCTGTTAGTAGTCCTGCTTATGAAAACTTAAATGGTAGCTGCTTTCTGGAAAAGATCAGGTTGCTCTCCAACTGAAATAAACAATTACCAGCTTATTACTATGGGTAATAAGTAGGTTATATGCATTATAATAATTATTGTAACTTAATATGAGGACTATTTGGTTCTTCTGTGCTGTGTACTGTATGCAAATATGGGCAGCACTAGATAGACAGACTGAAAAAATGCTGTGAGGATGTCACCATATGGCTTAAGAGAAAAATACCAAACATCTCACAGCTAGAGGATGTAGTAACTTGCCTCAGAGTAGCAGCTTTTTTTCTCTGCTTACAGAAGTGTGGTGGTTAGAAGAGTTAGAATGTGTGTCTGCCAATTCATTGGAGAAAACTATGGATTTATGAATCTCCTTGAGGAAGTGCCTCCTGATGAAGGACACGAAGGAGCAGAGAGTAGAGGCAGAGTAGATGGGGTCATGAACTTCATTTTACTTCTCATCATGAGTAATAGTGCTAAACTGATAGTCAGTCAGTTCTCTCATTTTCTTTAATTTAACGCTATACTTCTTGCTCCTTGCATTACTGACCCCACATTATAACTGAACCATGCATTTTATTACAATGCTAAGCACTGCTTTTAATGCACAAGAAGATTTCATTGCTTTTTATACTGAATAGTTATGTGTGGTGAGTTTTGTTCTTTTCACACAAAGAACTGATTCAGAGCTAACAACTTGTATAATTTTAATCAAGTCTCATTTCACACAAGCTGTGAACTTTAATACAGATTTCTGTTTCTTCTGGGCTTCAAATACAGTGTACAGCTCAACACAAGTCTGACCTTTGTGGTTTCATATGGGCACATACTTGCTGACGGCACTTCATTAGATATCAGTGGCGATAGAGCTTTCAACCTTGTTGCCAACTTTCTTCAGAGCTGCTTCTGATTAACAATATATACATTTTAAGCAATGTCACATTGTCCATGTATTAAATATAGCAAGCACACATATGTACATATCTTTGAGATGCAGCTGTGGTTCTGCATCAGAAAACAAAGGAGCACTAGAAGCACTAGAATGGAGTGTTTGCCTAAAAGAAGAGGTGTGTGCAATTATTAAATATCTGGAGGTTTTAGTCAGGTTTGTGGATTCCTTGTGATGGCGTAATGCATTTAGAAATGCTTCTCTACAGGCAGAAGTATTTTCAGGCTGTTCTCTCTGCTCTTTTAGCTCACTTCCTAACTCAGATTTGAGAAAGGCTTTAATATTTAGCAAATATTTTGTTCTACTATTTTATGCATATAATATTTTTTGAGATAAATGAATTTGTATTTAATGTTTATATTGTGATAGTCCCTACAGGATTACAATTCATGGTCCTGTAAAGTTAAGCAACATTAAAAGATACAGAAAATGTACATTCCTACCTCAAAGACAGGAGCTGTAATGTGGCTGCTGTGACCACAGGTGGTTCTGAACCTAGTGTCTTTGTCAAGTACCTTTTTTGCCAGCTCTGTCTCTTGTATTTTCCAAAGCAGTTCCTGGATTTTAGGATCAATACATCTAAAGCATGGGATGCTAAGAAAAATGTGGTCAATGAGTCTTCAAGAGTAGCATCCAGCTTGTCTATCACTGGCAAAGCTGGGCACCATCTCCAAAGTGTGAGTTCCATTCACTGTTTCAAACACTTACCCAATGGGGTGAATTCTCCTTTCAGAGTATCAGTTTCTCTTGTCTGTACAGTAGCTTAAATTAATATTTTGGATTTAAGGGCCTATATTTTAGATTGATAAAATGAAATGAAAAAAAAATTCCTAATTATTTCTAATTATGTGCAAACTAGTGGTTTTGTTTGGTTTTACCAAAGACAAGGATCTGAACTGCTTTGACTGAGTTTTACCTTAGTTCGTTTTGACCTCTGGAAGCATTGGTCCACCTGCTAGTCAGTGAGCAGAAGATAAACTTCACCATTTAGGTTATACTAGGACTCTCGAAAGCCACTGGCTCAGGTTCAGTAGAGGAGGTAAATATGTAGTTTGAAGGTAGGTAGACACTGGATCCTTCATCTCTGTGTCAGCCACTGCTACCTCCAGATTGATGATATGCCTTGGAGAAGCTTTATCCTACCCTCATACTTAGGTAGACTTGGGTCTACTCATGTCTTTATTCAGAGTCTAGAACTAAGAATTCGACCTGGTTTTTTATAGGCTTGCTAAATTTGCTTCTTAAATTGGTTTTGCTCTGGCTCTACAAGGTAATTATAGTGTTTCCTACAGTGCTGCAGTTCAGACCTATAGTCACCTACCTCACAATCATCTATTCATTTTCTCACTTCTTTTTGTATTTTGGTTTTGTTCTGATCTATCTGTGTAACTTCACATAAAGCTGAGGATTTTCGTCTTAGAGATTTGCTCTACCTACAATTTTATTCTTTTGTGACTCTGTGAATAAAAAGCATCTATTTCAGAAGTGCAGCTCCTAATTCTCCCCAGGAAGTCTCAAACTTCTGAAACTTACAGCTTTATTTTATAACTTCACATGCATTTCTAACCATTACTTTAGATGGTTTATTAACTATTTTTCTCAGCAACAAGCACGCTTATGTCCATGACAGGCAGCATGAAGGATGACCCAAAATCATAGTCTGCTTTTAATACAGAAGAAGGCTTAGTGAGTATATTAATGAAACCTGACAGAACCCTGAAATGAGCTGGAAGAAACTATCATCAGAAGTGTTAGTAAGAACTATTACGGTTATTATTATTGACACCACTGTGCTTGCAGCGAACCTCAAGTTCTTTTCTGATAGCTTCTTATTAGGAAAAACCATATTTCTTGTCTGAATATACATTTTAACAAAAGGGCCATGCCATGTCTCCCTTTTTCTTGCATTTATGTGGGCAAACAGGACAGTTCCCAGTAGATGCCATATAAATCACCACATTGAAGAAGCTTGTTCTGATTTTTGGTGCTTGCTACACTAAAGAAACAGAGGCATTCATACTATCTTCATGTTTCTCTTCAATATACTTGCGAATCCCTGTGGTTCAGATTATAATCACTTCCAAGCACAGTTTCAGTTTCTCCATCCTCACTGTGTAGAAGGAAGATAAAGATTCTCTGAGTCTCTCTTCAATCATTCTAAAAACCCCACCTTTTTTCTTTTATGATTATTGTCTCAGGTCACTGCATGTTCTAAAACAAATATGAGTGCGTACAGGAGACATCTGTGATCCCTTAGGTGCATGTGTTATAGAATGTCTGGAGGATATTGTGCAAACAAAATGCACAGATGATAGAGAAACAGAAAATGGCTCATCATTTCCAAGCCCTTTAAATCGGAGTAATCAGACATCCCCAAATCGGCTGAGCTATGTTGAAGCTGGAGAAAGTACAGAGCAATCAAAATGTCACTGCTCTTCCTGCTAATGGTGCTGCCAGACCCAGTTTGACAGGTCTTACTCAAGTAAAATAGCACAGAAAGTCAGATGGAGCTATTTTGGAGAAATGTTCAGGGCTACTCTTCACTCTTGATGGCTGAAAAACAATGCCAGTGTCTTAGAGGACTACTAGCAGACAAGAAGTAAGTGCCATAGTAAAAGAAGACTGTAGAAGAGATTGAAAATGCAAAGTTAATGTTAACCTACTGCAGAAGCAGAGAAGACTGGTCATTAGCAATTCACACAGGCTTTCAAATATGAAATAATAATTATAACTGTTTGTACAGATCACAATTTTAGCTTTTATCATAACAGCTTAGCTATAGCTCCCAGCACTGAAACTATTTTTATATTCAATGCAAAATATTTGTTGACCTTACTGTATGAAAACCAGGATCTGCAAGTTCAGAATATAAGACGCTCCCAGATGGCAAGTTTCAAACGACTCCTGATGCTAACAAATACACAAAGCCACTTATTACATCATTTTCTAAGGTTAGTAGCTCCTCATTCCTCAAGCAGTTGAAATAACTTCTGTTCCCTTGACATGCTGCTTGGTGCATGACTGCAGCAGATATGGGTTCACTTCAGGCACATAACTTACAGAACTCATTAAATATCCAATTTAGCTGTTCTGAATTACAGTTTGTGAGAGCTTATTTCTCTCAATACACAGAAAACTTCAGAAGACAAGTCTCGTCTTCTCCTCTCCCCCAAATCAGTTCCAGTGCTCAACTCCTGCTGTAAATTACTATTCAGTGCAAGCCAAAGTCTCGAGAACTTGCTGGCCTGTTTGCTATTGGCAAGCACATCACAATCATTCAGCAGTTTTTAGGTTTTTCTAAACTCCTCTGCTCTTTATTTCACTGGAAAGGATGAAAGCAGATGCTGTTGATTAACATGGACGTAGGATCTATCCAAGATTTTTGACCCAAGAATCTGGTAGCCATCATGTGCATCAACAAAAATACTTTACATTTGTAAGATTTGGCGTCATCTCAATATTCCACACACAGCAAAACTGTATGACTGTAAAATCTATTTGATGGCCATTGGTAGTGACAGGACTTGTCTTTTTGAATTCCATCTCATCTCTAGAGTAACTGAACTCTATTTGCACCATAGTTCAGCTCTTAGAAGCTTGAGTTCCGCCTTCCAATAAATCATTATCATTTGACTGCAAAGACTTCACTCTTTTCCAAACACTTAAGAGCAATGCAGACCCAAATCTGAGAATTAATATTCCAAAGATCATGTATATTTTTAGACCTTTAAAACAAACTACCCCCATGGAGTGAATAAAAACATGTCTTGTCAGCCAATCAAGATGAAATGATCCCCTGAAGCAGGGATTTGGCACTGTGAGAATATTTTTAAAGCTTGCTTTGCCACCTGCTCGAACACAAGCTCAACTATATAGAAAGATTTACTGAGAAGTAGTTAAAATACTGTATATTTTATGTGTGGCCTTAGATTCTACATGGACAGAATAATCAAATATAAGTGAAGAGAAATAGTTCATTAAGCAATGAGTGTAACGGCAGTTTCCTAACATATGTCTTCATCTCCGCACAGACAATGGTTTCTATTGTTTTCTTTAGCTTGTGAAATAGAACCAACACTGTTGCCTTTTCAGAAAACAGAGCATTTGGCTGTGACAAATTGTCCAGTTTTTCTAACTATTCAACATACAGATTCATCTATCTTTTTTCCGAAGATTTTGCACTAAGGGCTAACAAGAAGATACACAGCTTAGTCATATTACTGCCTTCAGCACTCAATTAAAGAGGGTGCTACTAGGAAAGTGGATTTAATCCCAGTGTTTTAATTGAGTTCTAGCTTGGCACAAGTCCACTTGTCTGGATTCAATTGGATATAGTTCTTTCCTTCTTGGTCCAGACATTACTGTTGCCTGCTCCCATTGAACTGCTGCAGTGATTCTCCCCTTGGATCTGAGCACATAAAAAGGCAGTCCTAAAACACAGAAAGTCTCCTGCATAAAAGGGATTCAACATCATAGCTACTATTTAAAACTAAAGCATTACACCATTTATATGTTCAATTGTCTGAGGGAGGCAGCTGAGTTCACACTCTGACCCCATACTGAGTGTGATGGTACAGCCACAACATAGAGCTCAGCACAGACAACTAAAATTAGTTCAGAAAGGCATCATCTGTCCTGCTAGCAAAACCCAAGTTATCACTTCAAAATCGTACTGGACAAGTTTATAAAGTGCAGTGACTTCATACTGAATTACAGAGGGGACAGAGGTTTCCCTCTCACAGTCGCAGAGCGGGTGAAGACAAAGTCCTGAGTGCATTGAAGGTGAGCATTACTGTGCAGTTTCCTTTTACTCATCTTTGAAAATCTTGATTAGTTAAAGGCTTTCAGAGGAGCAAATTTATTGGAGGCAGAATTATAACAAGGAAGTTGCAAAACTTCTGCTATTAAAACTCTTATATTTATATATTATGTTAGTGGTCCATAGATGGTAAACTTCCTAGAAGTGGAGAGGAACCCAGTACAACCCAAGGTCACAGTTCAGTTGATCTTAGGGCAGAAAGGGCTCTGAATCTGTAGATAATTACAGTCACCAGGCTATCAGTTCTTCACCAAAAAGAAAACAAAGCAACAAAATATTAAGGTCTCTTTTTTTTTCCACTTCACACAACAAATTTTAAAACCTGACATTGCAACCTTCCAATTCAGGATATTCTGTGATTCTATTCCATGGTTCTATTTGCTGTCTCTAGCCAAAGAGTTGCTCAGGCGTATCATGAGGAAGAGGAAAGGACAAGGGTGGAAAGAAGCAAAGAAAGGGACATGAAAGCAGGAAACTTGAAAGGAGTGAGTTAACATCCTCCTGCAAAACACCAAAGAAAGAGATCAAGTGCTGTCACAGCAGTGGGATTCATCTTCATCCTCTCTAGTCATTCAAAGTGAGGTCCAAACCATCCATCTAATTTCCTTCTGTGGGTAGAGATGGGCACCTCCAGATGGCAATTCAGCTCACAATTCTCAGGTGTCTGTCCCGGTAAAAGACTAATCCCTCAAGTTCTAGAAGCCAAGTAGCTACATCCACCTCTGAATCAAGGTTTCTTGGTTCATTAAGGGTTGAAATGTCAACATATGCATTGCTTACCACTCCCAGAGCCTTGATCCTCTCTCACATCTAACTTCTACAGCTCATCCTTTTAGTCCCTCCTTCAGACACAGGAAGAAACTCTTGAAAGACACCTGAACTTTTGGAGTCAATACAGCACTGGGCATGAGATTCGTTATATTTTAGAACTACTGAAAAACAGACTATTCTCAGCACAGATACCAGTACACCAGGTCTGTACCAGGACGATGGCTCTGTTTCCCCTGAGGTGACATGTGTGAAATATTGAGACTACACCCCCGCCCCACATGAAAGCAAATACTAAGAATTGCACATGTTTACCAGCCTGAAAGCCCTGCCACATAATACAATTACGACCTGCCAAGCACTTGGCAGTTGCACTCTCTGAAAAGAGCGTTTTGCCACTCTCAGTTTCCCCATCCATTCTGCTGCTAAAAAGACACTAAATAACATTAGTGATAAAGAAGGAGCTATTAAGAGGGGAAAAAAAAAGAGAGCTACATTTCTTACTGAAAATAACTGTGTAATTAAATATCACAATGTGCATTGTTAGGCCTGTTGAACTTACTTGACTGCACTATATTATGAAATTAAATTCATTCACTTACCTGCCAGGAGGCAAATGTCTAACTCAAAGTTACATATCCTCAGATTCATCTTTAAGGAAAATTATAAGATAACCAGAGGCATGTTTAGTTCTGTTGTTTTAATTTAGGATAGACCCACAAGGCTTCATACTGCACAAATTCTGGAGATTAAATAGTGCCTTCTAAACTCATCTAAACCTCAAGTGCCCAACATTCCCATGATTTTAAGAATCACCCTAGCCTCAGCACTCAAACAGGTGGTACAGACAGCAGCTCACTCTCTCCTCTCCTCTGCACAGAGCCACTTCTTCCCAAAGGTGAAACCATGATTCATATCTGCATTTTTGCCATACTTCTCTTTTTCATGACTTCTGCTTTTAAGAAAGACCAATGCCACTGGCAGGGAATTTTCCTCCATGAGGCTGTTCTCTCCTTTCTGTCTAATGTTGCAGATATCTTGTTATTTTGTGAGTTAGTTTATTGTTGTGATTAGTCTTCAGCTTCTTCAAAGGCTGGAATAGGGGGTGACTGCCCTTAGAAATAAGTGGTACAGAAGTACTTTTATCCTCTAAACTCCCCTACGTTAGTCAGACTAACTTGGGCTGGTTTTTGTTTTACACTGATAAAGGGAGGTGGTACAAAAGAGGAAGTGACAATCCTAATCAAATGAGAACCTAAGTCTCAGTGTTCTTTTACCAATTGCGACAAGTTACAGGCACTAAATCAAACTTTCATCAGTCATCTTCCCCTTCCCCTTGGAATAACTGCTCTGTTTTTCCTCTCCCCCACCTAACAATCCCACCAGTCTGCCTGAGATTCAGGTTTGGTCTCACACCTTCTGTGGCAGTACTAAGGCTGCAAGAGGACCTGGGAATAAGAGAAGATGCAGGCAGCTAAATTCCTTGTCTGTGCCTAACACCGGGATCATGTCAGCTGGGCAAGAAACTGAAAGCATTTCTCAAAGCACAAATAGCTCCTCACTTTCAGAGGTAACTTCCCACAGTGGCACCTTTACTTTATAGGTGACCACAACGCAGGGTGGCCAGATCCTTTGTGATCCACACACCGTTTGCCATTACTCCCAGCCTGCTCTCATTTTCTTACACCAGAGGTACCAGACCTGGGGAGAAGTGCAGGTCAAACCAGAGGATGGGAGATGAGTGTGGCTGGCAAGGAGGCCACTTTGTTCATGGAGGCCTGTTGGAGGCAGGAGGGATGATTCATTGTCTCTCTCCAATGCTCCATGATGTGCAAGGAGCCAGCAGATTGCAGAACACGCCTGTGCCATGCAGCGCTCAGAGGGAGCAGCTGGTGGCATTGCAGGTGCTGGAGGTGCTGCTGCTGCCTGTGCCTGCTGCTGCTGCCTGCTCCTGCCTGCTGTCTGATAGTGCTGCTGCTGGACCAAGCAGGGACCAGCAGGGACACACAGCAGAGATGGTGGGCTAGCAGCAGCAAGGTGTGATGGCCCAGGCCGTTTGGAGATGTGGGAGTTTGGAGGAGGCAGTGAAGGATTCACGTTGTTGGGAGGGTTTGAGGGAAGTAGAGGGGGACTGTGTCAGTGTCTGGGGGGACATCTCAGTTGGGGCAGTGGGACTCGCAGAATGGCTGAGAGAGTCACTGGAGAGGGAAAGGCTCTCAGCCAGATGAACATGCTGGATTGTTGCTTGTAGGACCTGGCAATCTGGGCACCCCTGTCACAAGCATTTAGAGGCACTTTGGGTTCTGTCTTTCCCAAATGAGTACTTGTAAGTCGCCTTGATGTTAATGAGAATTACATGCACGCATCAGGGAAAGAATAGTCCCTCTACAATGGGCATGTGACAGCTAAAGTGCATCAGTCAGGAGGGAAACAAAAGAGGTCATAATTTATGTAAAAGGTTCATTTTTAATGTAAATTCTGCCCCCAAATGTTCTGCTTACCAGCCTTAATATGTGGTATTTGGCAGCGGAAAATGAAAGGGGTGAAAAACTCACTGCTGGCAGGTAACTGCATAATGTGATAGATTGATTTAAAATCCTTGTCATCTTTCTTTTTCACCTGCATACATAACGATCCTCTGTTAGTCATTAGGGCTCCTTGTACCTTCAGCACTCTAAAAAAATATTGGCTTTGAAATGATACTTCATTGTTAAGGAATTTTTGTCAGCTAGCTCCATTTATCGATGTATCAAAGCCATTTTACAAGAGATAGGCTCCACTTTGGCACGGATAGCGCATACATTACACGCCTTGCGAGGACTCATCTCATTCCAGCACTGAGTGGAAGTGCCAATTGCCACTGCGGTACATAATGAGCCATGTCACCCGGCGCTGGGACAGCAAGGAGACGTGCATGAATCAGCCCCTAGTGTTTCCTCCTGGCCAGAGATGAGAGGAGCAGGGACATGAGGGTCACAGCAGACACATGCTTGGGGTACCCCTCTGCCCAGAGGAGCAGGGGACTCTGCTGTCAGGGATCCCAGGTGAGGGGGAACATATGTTACCAAGCTGCATTTTTCTGTTGTTCTATTTACACCTCCTCCCCCGACAGCAAGAGACAAGCCAGGAAACACTCTTTTCTGTAGCCATATGTGTGTGTGCAATAAGGATTTTTTTCAGCGTTATCGGTGATAACTGAGGGTGTCACACTGCTTTGCGAGTAAAATTTTGAAGCATAAGCCAAACAAGAGCAAGACTAACGCCAGCAACTACCTCCAAAGCTGCTCAGGCTGTCTTGGGAATTAAATCATTTTTCTTTGTCCTTTTGTTTAGATTTTTACCTTTTGTTGCCAAGCAACTGCACAGGGAAACTTAATGGCAACAGTCTCCTTTTGGACCAGGCAGGTAGGAGCTCTTTGAACTGAGTCAACTTGGTGTGGAAAAGACAAGGGTTAAGAATGGAGAAAAACCTCATGGTCATTTGGATCTTCTTGTATTTTCCATGCATCCTGGAAACAGAGGATGCTGCAGCAGAGATGGTCAGACAGGGCTTTTCTGTGCATGGGTTTCAAGGAAACTGAACTCAAGTGCAGGCTATGTCAAAAAGAAAATACCATCACACCAGTGAATTCCACTCTGAATTATCCTACCAACAGGCTTTCTCCCTCAAAAGGAAAATCTCAATTCACTGCCACTCAAGCACTCATAGTCTGAGCCTCTGCAGCCCAAGAAGGAATCTCTGTCTTCATTAAATCACAGTGGCTATAAACAATGCCACAGCTTCCTGCCACCAATACCTATTTCACCTTCCAGGTGAAAAACCCAAAGCCCACAGATTCCCTGTGAACTGGAACATGTATTTTTTTTAGGCTGAATGTTCATCACTTAAATAGTAAAAGAAGGGCCCAAGACTCTGTCTCAGATTGTCTCCCACACTCGATTTGCACAACTCACTGAGCACAGTCACAGGAGTTGAGGAGTCCTGACCATCAGGCACTGCCACCCCCTACCATCAAAGACCCCTGAGCCTGGTCTTTTCCATTCACTGCCTTGCTTTTTCTTTTAGGAATATTATTAATGATCCCAATCCTGTTTTCTAGTTACACCACATAACACCCATGTGTCTCAAGGCCAGGATTTCAAAGGACTCCCATTATTCCTAATTACATCCTTCATTTCATAAACTCCTGGGTTTGGAAGGTATTAATGAGATTGGCCTAGTTAGTACTATTTTCAATTCATGATTTTTACCGCACCTCATATAT
Source organism: Corvus brachyrhynchos (assembly GCF_000691975.1). Lineage (NCBI taxonomy): Eukaryota > Metazoa > Chordata > Aves > Passeriformes > Corvidae > Corvus > Corvus brachyrhynchos. Next base: position 5,544,557 of record NW_008239547.1, on the reverse strand, counting down.
TTGGCATTACTCCCAGGAGCTCTGCTGCTGGCCTCAGGACACTGCACAGGGACACTTCCAGCTCTCTTTGCAGAGAAGAAACCCAATGAAAGTCAAAGCTTTCGCACCCAAAGGTTCAGAAGAGCACCAATAAAAGTGTTAGTTAAAAACAAGCCTCTTGAGTTTTTAAACCAATCAAGCCAGTACAATGACATTAGAGGTTCTGATTTTAATACCGGTACTACTAAGTTGAACCAGTGAGAGCTCAGCTATTTAAACTCTGGTCCAGACATAGCCGGAATAAAGGAATTAATCTTCAAAAGCTATATGTGCTATTTGTGCTCATTTTATCTCCAAAGGCCAATAAATACATCAGTAGGATCATGAACGAGCTGTGCATGGCAGCCAGAGACTCAGTAAAAAGATGGTTTAGTTTCTTCTGGTTTTCTATGGGAACCAGAGGGAGCATGAAAAAAGACGTAAGAAAGGCAGAGAACTGCTGAGGGCTCATGGCATTACTTCAGTTGAGCCAAATAGAGCACATTCTCTCTCTCTCTCTCTGTCTCTCTCACTGAACAAACCTATTCAGAAGTGAACATTATTCTATGTTCATCATTCATTGGAAAAAAAGTTACTATTGCAGACGAAAAACTATGCCATGATAAAAAGAAACTGTAATCAAGCCTAATTTTTGTCACAGAGTATCATAGGTGCAGTCATGAGAGTTGTGCTGAGGCTTGACTAAAAATAGTCCTATGGTATTCCACAAAGTTTGTAGGCTGAACTGACCCAGCAGTTTCTGTGTTTCTATCTAGTCTAGCATCCTGTCTCAGAGAAACACTTATACCAGCAGCTTCAAACAACAAGAAATGAAACCTCTCACAGCAAATGACTGATTACTGAAGACAAACTAGCTCAGCTTTGTAACAAATGCCCCATATGCAATTACAGCATAGTATTTACAGCTCATATATGTTAAAAACCAAGAAGTCTTTGCTTTATCACTAACAGCTACATGGACCTCCAGCAGCCATAGAACTGTATCCAGAGACAACCATCTTATCCACAAGATGTCAGCTCTTTCTCACTACTTTTTCTGAACACAGTAGAGGATAGGTTATTAACCTAGCAAGGTAAATTCAGTTGTGAGCTATATGAAAGAGTAAATACTCCTGTATGGTTAAAATTGAAGAGATTCAAGTTTAAGATCTAAGCTAAAACTATAGAAAACCATCGATGTGCCAACATCATAATATAATTGTATGCAGCCCAATTCACAGTACTAATATGGTTTAATACTTCCTGAAAATTTTGTCTGAAATTATCAAACATTTTATTCTAGTTTGATCATGTTTTATTTCTTTTAATTCAAAGTCTCTTAATCTGTGTTCATATATATGACTGATAACCTCTTAGTTCTCTTACTTCTAAACAGGAAATTACACTTTAGAGTTCTCTTCTAATACATCTGACAAGGTTCACACCTATGTGTACATATGCATACCTGATCAGGACTGAGATAGAGTTAATTTTCTTCTTAGTAGTGGGTACAGTGCTGTGTTTTGAATTTAGTAGGAGAATAATGTCAATAACACACTGACATTTTAGTTGTTTTTTGTAGCACTCACTCTAAACCCAGGACTTTTCAGTTTTTCATGCTCTGCCAGCAAGAAAGTGTGCAAGAAGCCTGGAAGGAGCACAGCCAGGACACCTGATCCAAACTGGCCACAGGGATGTTTCATGCCATAGAACACTGTGCTCAGTATATAAACTTTAGGGAGTTGTCCAGGAACCACGGGTTGCTGCTCAGGGACAGGCTGGGCATTTGTCAGTGAGTGGTGAGGAATTGTACCGTGCATCACATGTCTATCTTAAGTTTTATTCCTCTCTCTCCCTCTTTTCCATTACAATTATTGTTGTTGTTGTTTTCATTAGTGTTATTAGTAGCATCATGGTTTACTTTGTTTCAATTATTAAACTGATCTTATCTCAAACTATGAGTTCTAATTTTTTTTCCAATTCTCCTCCCTAGCCAGGGGCAGAGGTGTGTGAGTGAGTGGTTGCATGGCGCTTAGCTGCTGGCTGGGGTTAAATCACAACATAATATTTGTTGTTAACTTGTATTTCTGTGTGACAATATGTGTTCACACCTGAAAAATCACTTTATCCTGAAAGACAATAATAAATTTCTCTTTGCAAGCATTCTGTGTCTCCAGAATTCCCTAAGTACCATTAAAGCCTTCCTGGTTCTTTGCAACCCATGTTAATTAATATCAATTATATATTAATAAGACTACTCTGTGGCAGACAGCAATTCTAGACCGACCATAGACAGATCAAATTGTACCTTTAATTGTGTTTTAAAGCATGCAAAGTATAAATTCTATATAATGGTATTGAAGCTAAGAGGGCTGGGAGGATGTTGCGGTGGTGTCTGTCTTCCTTAAGACATATGAGAGAACTCACTGACAGGAAACCATCAGGTAAGCACATACTCACAGCTCAAGGAAAGTGTCTTATGAGTTCCATGTTAATTACCCTCCCTCCTCACACACCCACTGGTTCTTAATGGACAAAGAGACCAGTGTGGCTGAGTGCATTTCAGGTACACACAGGTTCTTTGCCTAGAAGCACCAAAGTCTGGAGACATCAGACACAGCCTGGGAGAGGCATCTGCATCCAGGGCAGCTGTCACCAGAGTGAGAGAAGGCCACCTTCAAAGAGACTTGAGGAGTAAAACAGCAAGAAGTCCTTGTACAGGCTGGCAGGCAGAACTGGCAGCCTGAGTTACTGGAAGTCTGAGCTGCAGAGCCTTCTGGTGCCCAGGAGATAAGGAGAGGTACTGAGCCTGCCAGAAAAGCCTGGATGCAGGATCTAAGGGTTTATACTGAGCAATCACATGCACACATCAACAACTGAATTATGCTACCTGTGGCCTAGCTATTGCCAGACACTGCCTGAAACTCACGGTCTCCTCTGATGAACAGGACACCTTCTTCAGATGGTATACAGAGACAAGGCTTCAGGGTGTGAGGAGTTGTTGGGAACACAGGGATGAGCTCTGGAAGGATGCCTGTAGCTACTGGGGCACCTTTGTTCATCTGTAAAGAAGGATTTTATCCCCCTTCAAGAAATGCCATGCAAACAGTAGAGCACTTGGTCCTCACTAACATTTTTCCCACTGGCTTCTCATGCTAAGAATTTTTAATTTAGCAGAGTACACTAATTTTGCTATTTTAACTTTCCAGTTATCTTTGTGTCTTTTTTTTTTCCCAAGAAAGATATTAGGTTAATGCAAAATGTTGTAGCCAGAAAATCAAGAGCTTTTTTTCTGTCCCCTCTTCTGGCACTGTCTCCCTCCATGTCATCAGCATTGTCTCAGGGCTCTCATCCTCCCAATGCCCATGAAAGATTGCAATGCTTCCACAATTGGAGGAACTTGCTGGTTACATTTGACCAGCCCTGTATAAATAGCAGAAATTTTAAGAGCAAGAAACTCTCTATAAGCCATATGGCATTGATAATAATATGTCAATAAATTCCTCCCTACGTGCAACAGATGCTCAAGTCAGTAGTTTCACCATACAATACAGTGCACTGTTATGTCCTTTTCTGTGAGCAAGAATAAGCCAGATGCTTTTCCACAACAAACTGGCAGAAGTATGGTGCTATACTGCCAGAAAAAGCAAACTTTACTTCAGCTACAGATGAACATCTAGAGAACAGCTTTTTTAATCTTGCTTCCTTAAAACTGATTAATTTAGACAGAGTATTCACCTACTGATATCTATCCAGATGATCAAATACTGTTGGAACTGAGACAGGTTCATCATCAAGGAATATGAAATTCCCATGATGTCACAATTATATTTTTCTTATTTCTTTTTATAATATCATTAGACAAAGGAAAAAATTAGTGATTTTCATTTTTCCTCCATTAACTACTTTTTTTCTTATTTATCTTCTTCATTCACTCTCATTTATCTTCCTTCTCATTTCCTCAGAGAGCAAACAGTGCTAACCTGCTTTCCTACTTCTCTCATTAAATATAATTTTAATTATTTTTACTTCACCTGTACCTATTAGTTCTCTAAAGTTCTCCTCCAGCTGCATATATTAGCACCTCACTATTCTAATCATTCTCTTTTGCAAATATCATCACCTAATTTTGGCATTTGGATCTTTGCTCTTTGATTCTTTAATTGGCATCTACTGCTGAATTCCTGTGAGGCTACAGTAATTCACATTACCAACTCCTAAGCCTCCCTACCTGACTATGTATCACAAATTGTTAAAGCCACTGGAAGACTGCATAACCAAGTGTTATCCTACCATTCCAGGATCCCTGGGTGCATGTTCCCATCCCGTTTCTGGCACAGGCATTGCCACTTGTGCAACCAAAAAGTCAACCAGATCACAGCTGCTCTTTCAGGTCTTTGTGCCTTTTTTGGGAGGTAAATTGTCTGCCAGATCCTGCCCAAGGGGGCCAGCAAGGAGATGAGCAGAGAGGGAGAAAGGCAGGGCTGCCTTTTTTGCCCACAGGGCACACAGGAGGATTCACAGCAAGTATGAAACTGCCATCTGCTAAGTGCAAAAACCACACAGTGACAGGAAGAAATATGCGTTTAGATTCTTTCCAGCTACCACTTTTCTGTTTTAATCACAATCACAGTTTCATGTGGGCAGTGCATTGCCCTTGTGGGGAAGGGGTTGCTAGTTTCTTCACTGAACTGTTGAACTTCGCCAGGCCTTCAGATCAGCCAAGAGCAGAGCACATGACAAGAAACGGATGGGTTTTGCAATCCTTAGTCATCAGCTTCAACAGGAGTTTGTCTGGAGGGGAGGAGGGAAAACCGCTAACGAATAGGCCTAAAAATAAATGCAAGGGTTTCCTGACATTGTTTTCTGGTCCTCTGTATTCCCCCAATGAAGGAAAAAGAACAGTGGGATTCAAGCTGCATTTTAGTTTGTTGTTAAAATTCAGATCCCAAGAAAATATATTAACAGGACTCAGAAACAAAAGCAGGTCTCGGTAGTAGCCATGATGACCTTCACTTCTGTTGTTCCTGCGGTTTGTGAAAGAGAAAGGAAATCACCTATCATTACCAACACTCCTTCAAATTACTAGTTACAAGCTTAGGTATCCAAAGACTTTACACTTAGAAGACCTTCTTTCCTCTAAAAGCTAGACCACTTTTATAAAAGAAACCAGTATATTACATTTATAAGTAACGTCTTAAATTTTTCCATGTCAGAGAATACAATGAAAGCTCTAATTGCTTCTTTCAGTATCTTTAGGGAACCTGTCAGAAATTCTCCCACATCTGCAGCAGCCAAATATACAACTTTTCTAGCTATGTATCTATCTGTGTCACAGGAGAGGCTTAAAAAAGAAGCAGCAGCATTGATCTTTCAGAAATCTATACAAAAACTATTTAGGTTCATCTGTCTTGAATACCATAATGATAGAGCACAGCTCTGGCTGGCCATTAGGGTCCTCAAAACAAGATGAAAAGTAGTAGTTTGAATATTTATTTTCTCTTTTGGAGCACCTCATTGCAAACTGCCCTAAAGAAAAAAAATCCACAAGTTTTCCTAATGGTTTACAAAAGCAAAAAAGCCCATGTTTAGTGGGAGAGGGCTATACAAGGTTTATATTACAAGCAAACTCCACTGGGGTTTAGATGTATCTGGGATCTGTCGTGCTGAAGTAGCAGTGTATGAGTTTTCTCACTGTTGCCCTTCTGATGCCCTCACCCAGCTGCTGTGGGGGAGTGAGCCTGGGCCTGTGTGGGGCTGAGCTGCCTACCAAGGTTAACTTAAAACAACTTATTCCACATTTTTTGCTGTCCTAGACAGTCTTCATGTTACAGAGCTTAAGAACCCAAATTATTATTGGTTGACCTCATAAGACCTTCAGTACACAGATATAGAAGTATAGCTCACAAAGTTAGGTGAAAGATATTTGCTTGACTAAAGGTTTCCAGTGTGAGGAAGAAGAGCCAGTTTAACTGGTGTAATTTGCTGCAGGGATGGCTCCTCACCTGGCTTGATGTTTTCCAGATGCTCATCCTGGTCCTCTGCTCCTGCAACACCAACAGCACCAAACTGCTTCAGCTGTTTCCCCCACTGCTCTCAGGCATTTTGCTACCCCTTGCACATCTGCTGAGATCCTGAATCCTTTTGACCTGAGTAAACAAGTATCCATCACCACCCTGACTTCAGATAGACAAGAATTACAGATGCCCAAAGCCACCTGCTACTCTTCCATCCTTTATTTCCTACTCAAGAGTCACACTGCTCTTGCTTGTTAGGGGCCAGAGCACTTTGAATGCAAGACAAAGATGTTATCAGCATTATTTCTGTGTACATATCCTGTTTCGGTCCTTTTCTCTTTTAGGTCCTGCCCTCCTTGTGACTTCTCCATGACCTTACCACTTGCTCTGTGACAGTGCCTCTGGTTATTGTGCTTCTAAGCTTAGATACTTTCCTGTTATTGCTTTACCTTGATCTGCTGCATGCACTCCCAACAGACAAACAAGTGGAAAAATGCTGAAGCTGTGGTCAAAATGCATTAATTTGGAAGTACAGTATATCTATCTGAGGGACAGAGGAATGAAAAAGACCTCAAAACCAAAAAAAGTGTATTAGATATAAGAAAGTATGTCCACAGATTACCATTTTTCTTCTGATGCAGCTTAACGTGACAGATCAGCTCACAGAGATGATCTGGGTGCTGTCCTTCACCACTTTGACCAGTGAGCTCAGGAAAGTAGCTAAATATTACACAAATTATTATCAGAGACAGTTTTGTAAAATGTACACCTACAGATGCAGGGCTGCCAATGTTCGTTTCAATTTTCATTCTACATCTCACAGCTCAAAGCCTGTGTTCTGCTGAGGCCAGGGTGTTCCTGGCTGGCTGGTGAAGCTGGAGCATCATCAGTGGAGGCAGAACACAGTGAGGAGCCAGCCAGGCTGGGAGGCAGCTGGCATCATCCGCATTGATGTAGAGACCAGCCACCAGCTCAAATCCCTTCTCCAGCTCCTGCTCATCTCCTGATAATATAATTACTTGATCACGCCCCAACCTTATCAAAGACAAACTTGAACTCTGAATCATGACATGATCTTGGGACAATTACATTTTTACAGTCAGGATGAAATGCACAACAGGAGCTTTTACAGTCAGGATGGAACTGGGAACAGAACATTTTTGGATGCTGAGAATTGACATTCTTCTTCCTGAAAAAAGACAAGCCTCAAGTCTGATTCACAGAATAAAAATAAACATTATACATGAATATAAAATTGGGGACCATTTTCTATAAAACTATGAATATAATTTAAACCTGGAATGCATCCCCATATTCATTTGTTTTGATCTTCTACAAAGTATTAACTATAGGAATTCACTGAATTCTTGATTTAGAAAAATAGTTTGACAATATTTATTACAAGCCTGTGGCTAATTATCTTCCTTACTAATAAATTGTACTTTTATCAGTGAAAATTGAAATAAAATATTGTCATTCTACAGTGAATGTAGTGTGGTGATACATTAGTTCCTTTTCTTATAAAATGTTGGATTTACAGGTTAAAATTCATATCAAATTGCAAACATGTAAATAGAGATTTTCACTGTTTTGATAGCCTTTAGAAATAATCAAATACATATAATGTTGGCATCATTGAAAACCTGTATAGAAACCTGGTTTGTATCCAAAGTCAGTTAATCTCTTTCCAAAATGCATTCTAAATAAGAATTGATTTGGTAACATTTTAAAATTGTATTATCAAGAAAGCCAGGTCTAAACGTACCACTTTAACTTGATTTGCCATTTCTCATTATCATTTTACTATTTATTTTGTCCCATTTTTCAATTGAATGACTTAAGTATTGCCCTTGAGACACTCCTATTTATAGCATATCTTAGAATTTATTAGGTTCACAAAAATTCAGTCAATGATGTTGACCTTTACAAGAAAGAATCACTCAGACTCCTTAATTCCATTTCACTGCATTGCAGTGGTAGCTATCTTTCTCCATTTTACCTAGTTTTACTTATTTATTTCATTATCCTAAGGTTGCCTCAAACAGGAGGACAGTTTCAAGCTTCAGTTTTTTATAGCCTCTTTATTAAACGCAAATTTCCTCTTTCTGTAGTTTTTCTTTTCACTGAAAACCTAGGACAACAGACAAAAAACCCTGAGATCTAAGAAAAAAATGTTGGTTAGTGAGCTATTGTGAGGAATGTTCTGCTAAGACTGAGAAGCCTGTCCTTCCACAAAAGCATGGACAAGTCCAGACTAGGGCTAAGAATCAAACTGAAAGAGTGACCATCCAGGTCACCTTACAGTAATGTGGGTTTTCTGCTTCAAAATTAACAGTAAGACCCCTAAGACTAGGAATACTAGCACACAAGAAACGAAAAAAAAAGCCAAAAGAAGCTCATGCAAAACTGCATTAACTTAGTAGATTACCAAGAGGTTAAACAAAATGTCTGCACAGGGAAGAACATACATCACTGAAAAGCTTAAGCATACCAAGTAGATAATGTGACTGTGGATTCACAGAAAAGAAGGTGATGGCAGGTTAATTAACCACATTTCATGTAGCCCTAGAAAGATCACAAAAGGGGCAGAGTCTCAGAAACGGTAGTAAAAGCTGCTATATTTTAACTTTCAGAGTTGGAATTGGTATGGATTTTGTTTGTAGTTGTCACTAACTGCTGGCTGTTTCATTCTGGGGTTCAGGAGTATGTGCCCACTGAGAAAGGCCTCAGCACAGAGATTCTTTTAGAAACCCAAGAGAAGCTAGAAGGATGGCAAGCCCAGACAGTTTCAAGACACTTACTCAACCAGAGCCAAAAGCAAAAACCCCAGCTCCAATGCAATGACACAACACACAGAGGAGGCAGGTATTTATCAGGGCCATAAAGTGTCACACGTAAGGGTCAGGAAAGTTCATACTTCCAACCTTTCTTCTCGCTTTCTTATGATTATGAAAAAAAGTGGCAAAGTAGCTTTCTCTTTTCAAATATAACACCCTTTCTACCTCACAAGCCATCTCTGCCACCCAAAGTCACCCCATAATCTTGGCTCCTGGGAGAGCCAGCAGAACAGGCAAGGATCCCAGTCCCTCTGAGGCATCACAAGGCAAATGAAGTGACGTTCAGATCCAGCCTCTGGAAAACTCTCCTCCTCTTCATTTTGGAAAGTCAAACTTACCAATTTACAGCATGCATTTGCAGACAAATGGATGCTCCCTAACAGACTCTGCAGGGACTTGTAACCATACAATGTGTGGTGCTCCAGGAAAAATCCCACAGCTCCAGTGACTGCAACTACAGTACCCAGTGTCTGCCTAGTAATAGCAGCTCAGTTCTATCCCTACAAGTTGGGGATAAAAGATAAGGACCATTTCATTTTGTAGGACACAGATTAAAACAGATACCTGCAATCATAAAATTATGACAGAAAAATACATGGCAGGGCTTTTTCAGTAAGACCAGCACCTTCTCAGCTGTCTGTCCCTGTCTAACACCTCTGCCATGCTTGAAAAACCTCCTTTTCTGTCAGGATTTTCTGGTGACAGTATTCTCTGTGACAAGTCACATGGCAATGTGAAAAATGAGATTATGCTTTCCATTCTTCCTTGATGTTTCCATGAATCACATACTCATTGTATCCCTCCACTACTTTACCCAGGAGCAGTATTTTAGTGTGGGGAGGGTGAAAATAAAAGGAGGGTGAGATTTGTCATCACACAGACAAAAAACTCTGGAGTGTACTATTTATGGGGTACATCTACCTTCTTACTGACCTTGCCTTCTTTGCACATTTATATATCCATTAGAATTTATTAACTATGAATACATTAGGCTCCAGGTGCATAACATAGTGTCTAGAAAATGTATTTTAATAAAATATCCCAACGGCATGTCCAGATAATGCCTGCAATGTCCCCATATGTCTCACTACACAGATCACACAACTTAGTATGCCCTGGTAATATATGACCTGCAATAGGTATCATCAGCTACACTCATTACCATTTGAGATAGGACAAAAAGGCAAGCTCCTATTAAGTGGTTTTGGGTTTCTAACTGCTCTATTTGATACTTAAGAGCATAATATTTTAATTAAGGGGGTTGTTTTCCCATTATGGAAATCATTCTGAAGCAACTTTCCTCCTGGTTGCTTAAGCAGGTTCATTACAATGCAATGCAATTTACCCAGCTGGACAGGTCTGCAGGTGGCCAGAAACCCATTAGAGAGGCATCTACCTACTACAGGGGAAACTAATATTCAGGAGACAGGAAATCTCACAGGGACTTCGATTTTGCCAGGCATTAACACAGCTGACTGGGTAGCAGGTGGCTGGAACCATAAATTTCCCTGGAACTTATTTATTAGGTCTCCCTTGCCTCCCTTCTTCTAGAATGATAACATGCTCTTGGCATTGATAAACCCCAGCAAGGGCACACTGTAAAGACACAAGTAGCAAAGTCTTGATAAATATTTTTTATCTATTTGACCTGAGTTATTTGAGCCAAACTGGAGTCTTTTTCTTTTCTTTTCTGAGGAGAAAATAAAATATTCCTATGATGCAAACCTCCCCATTTAGAAATAATTTATAACTGCCTGTCTTCCTGAATAGAATAAGAGTCAAAGAGGAATTATATTCTTCTGTCACAGCTCCAAACCTCCTTTCAGCCAACTCTTTGCCTGCAAAGCTTTCCATCAGCTTTTTTTCCCCTACACTATGATCTGGTTTCCCTCTCTGCTTTTTCCACTCTCAATATTTCCATCATGTTTTCTCTCCCACTAAAGTCTTAGTCCCTATGCTCATTCCTGTGGAAATTATTTGAGTTACAAAGTTTGGTTTTCACTCATCATATGCCTGTGTACTGCTTATATGTTTCAGTTATCTGGTGCCCCCAAGGAACTCATCTGGAGTTCATGCTTCCGTGGAAGGCTCATCATCACATTCACCAGCTCTAAAGAGGTTTACCTCTGTGTAAACCAGAACACAGAAAAGAAGAACATTTTCCATTCATTCTGGGAGGAAAAGCATAGAAAATCTCTCATGAGTGCTTTGGGAGTAGTTATTCAAATTCCCTAGAACATTCTGAAAATTTCATCATTTCAGACAAAAGCCAAGGTCTGTGTGAGTGCACTGCATTGCTTACAGAGCAGCTTGCGAAGCAGCACTCATGACATCCTCAGTTTCACAGCACGCTCTGCTACAGCAAAGCAGAAACTTGTGTTTAGATATTTTTTTCATGGTTCATTCAGAACAATCTCATATTCCCCCTCCAGCTCCATGACCACATGTGCCACTTGTGGATGGCTGTGGATTTGTGTGGGATCTAATGGAGCTGCCTCAGTAGTCCCCCCTCCCTGTGTCACAAGTGTCTCACGTCACAGTCTGACACACCACTAACTCTTGTACTGCAGAAAGAGGTCCTGGAGAGGCACAGGAGCATATGGAGAGCCATGGTATCCATCTTTCAAGACCAAAAGTTTTTGGGGAAAGCATTGCTTTATGTGTATTGAAGAAATATTTCTCCCTGCTAACACCCACACAAGTTTTCCTGGAACTCACAGTCTCTGAGTAAGCAATAGATCCAGAAAGTTGATATAGTTACTGTAAGTGACTTGGAGAATGGAAGTAGGTCTTATACCTGCTTCTAAGAAATTTCATTAATAAGTAAACATATCCATAAATATTCTGAATAAAACAGGGGCAACACATACATTTCATCCACTTAGCAGCAGGAAAGCAGGAACGGATTTCTTTTCACAGGCTCTTCCTGTAAATTATATGGGAGAGCTGCATAAATCTTCTTTGACCTGCTTTAGCCATACACTGTTTTCCTGTTAAAATATTCACATACAATTAAGTATCCACTAGGCAGACAGACGGGAGCAGAGACTATGGAGATGTAAGAGGAGTCTGTCACAGAAACAGACTCCTCCTCACAATACAAATTACAAAAATCTCTAAATTGGTCAATGTAAATTGAATATCTGGAAAACTGGCTTTAACTTATTGTCATTTCCTTTGTCCTTTCTCCCAAATCATTCCAACTTTTCTCTGTTAAAGCTGGCACCAAGAAAACAAACCATTACAGTACCACACACTGTTCCTAGACAAATCCTGCTGGCTTCATTCACACACCTCATCTTCATGACAGTCTAAGGCCTTCAAAATAAGGCTTTAAATAATAAACTCAACCACAAATATACCACCATTCTAATAAATTCACATTAGACATTCAGACACTATGGCAATAAGAGGTTAGATGGCTAGAAAAATACACTCTTAAAGCCACTTGAAACACAATTACAAAGGAAAAGCTTTCAGCTGTGTTTTCCCTTTTTAAAAAGAAAGCAATGCATTGTTCCTTCAACACCTTCCATTCTTGCCTTCCTTCCAAGTGGAAGAGAAAAGGGTCATTTTGCAATCTCTTGGCCCCAAAGAAAACATCTGTATCAACCTCAGGGATTCTTGGGTTAGGCCCCAAAACATTTTCTTCATGGCTGTCCTGGACTTTTATGGAAAAACCACTAGCCTGTGGAGTGTGGAAGTTTCTTAGAAAGTACCCTTCTACCCAAATACCTGCCTATGAGCTGTGTCCTGATTAGCTCCAAGGCGAGCAAATGCCATCACATCCTCCTCAGCAAGTGGACACCTACCCTGAAAAAACCAAATGTAGTTAATTCCCAATCATCAAGACACCAATTCCAAATGGAGCCAAGCATCAGGCACACCAGATACATCCAAAGAAGTAGTGTTTGATGTTGGCTTGTCCCAGAACACTTTGTTCAACATTCAGGAGCCTTACATCAACCTACATAAGAGAGTAAGCTGCCTACTTAAACAAAGGAAAAAGCACTTCATTCACATGCTCCACATGGGTCTGCAGAGGTACTCGGTCCCCGCGGTGATTGCAGAATCCCACACACCTAATTGCCGCAGTGTGAATTCCCCCTGACAAGACTAAACAGTGACATGGTTTTTCACTGCCTAAGTAATGACGGTAGGTGATCAGAATCTGGCTTAATACCACATAAAAATCCTTGGAGGTGAATATTCCCCCAAAATGTATTCTGTTTAATTTCCTGGTAGGAAAACTGACTGCTCATGATGACCCTTTGTGGAGCAAAGTGGTTGCAAGCTATACATTTTACTTGATTTTTCTCTAATGTTTGGTTTTAATGTTTCTGCATCTTTCTATTGCTTTTCCCCCCCTTTGTATTTAGACACAAGTTTTGTTTACTATCTCATTTAGCTCATCTGAGAACAATCACAAGCTCCATTAGACCACACTGGCTATATATGGCTTTAATTATTTTTTCATAGAAAATTCTCACACTGGAGCAGAGTAATAGAGTGGTTCTGACATCTTGCTACAAATTCTTACGTGGGAGTGTATGTGGTGGGAACAGGGCCTGGGGAGGGCTAATGGAGAGGCAGGAGAAGGCAGAACTGTTCTTTGGGGGTTCTCTAAGGAGAAGAATCTTGGGGAAATATTTCCGTATGCTACGCATTCTTAAAGTACTTCCATCTTTAATGTCATATGGTCAGAATTACAGATTCATCATGCACTAAAATCTAAATCAGGTCACTAGTCACTTGGTGAGAGGATAGTCATATTTTATTAAAACTTTTAAGCAATTTTGATCTGATACATTTTCATAATGCTTGATCTGTAAGCCGTATTTTGCTGTTCCTGTATTTGTTGTTCAGACTGCCTTACGTCACAATAAAAAAGTTCTGCCATCTGGCAGAACAATCACAACCTTGCAAATTAGAACATAATTCTATACTTTCTTGGTATTTTTTTTGGCAAAGCTTTCGTCCCAAAGTATGAATTCTCCTTACAAGCTAGAAAGTATTTCCTAAGATATTTACAGCCAGAAAAACTTTGGTACAGAGTGTCTCTTTTTACCAACTCATGCTGCTTCTAAAGGCAGGGGAAAATGGGCCTCAAACATCCTTAATGCTCCTGGCTTTTACTTCATCAAGGCTTTTCTGTTGAAACATTCAATATTGCCGATAGGAGAATTCTTGTGCTGGCAAGACAGTTTTCCTCTTTCAAGGGATCATAAAATAGCATCATGCATTGAGAGGACCTTTATTCAAATCCTGCATAGTAGAGGTTATTCCACTGCCAAGGTTGTCAAGGTCTAAATCTTGGTCTCCCTTTTCCATGTCCAGGATATTTGCCATTACTTCATCTCCAAAGAACTATTTCTTTTTCTCCAATCTCCCCTAAACACACCTAAAGAAAAGCCTTGAATCCTCCAGTAAGTCAGTTTAAGAGCATACAAGCAGCCTGTGAATGCTCCCCAGAGAAGCCAGCAGAGTCTGAGTGAAGACTCCAGCTGGGATGAGGACAGCCACATGTGGTTTTCCTGCAGGCAAGAGGCTGCTGCCCATGGAGGGGCAGGGCAGATTTGCAGGGGTCTGTGAAAATCTGTGTGGAAAGCTCTTTAGTCCTTCACCTTCCTCACAGTTTTGTGATATTTTTCAAACTGCCTGGCTAGGACCTGTGAATTGGCAGGCACCACTGACCTGGCAATCTAACGAGGACTTCAGACCCATTGTTTCAGTTCCAGACTCCACTTCTTTGAAACAAATAGTTGGTGCACAGTGAGTGTATAAATATGCACAGAACTCCAGAAATTTCCAGCCTCACAATTCCATTGTTCTGCTGTGATCTCTGGTTCTCAGGGGCCTTTAGCCCTTGTCAGTAAAATCCTGATGGTGAGGAACAGATAACTTAATTACCTTGAAATTGAAGTTTCAGGCTCAGTGTTACCTAGCAATGCGTGCATCGAAAGCATTATGTTTTAAAAGCCATCTGAAAGCATGGGAAGGTTGCCAGCTATTCAAATATTGTCATAGTTCTGATTTTCTCCAGCTCCCCTGATAGGCACTCAGAAATGAGACCAGCCTTCGAAGGAGGAAAGACAGCTGGAATAAAGATAAATCCATTTATATAACCTGAAAACTTTCAAAGCAAAGAACTGTACTTGGCTTCAGTGTAGTCATGTGGGTGCCCTCACTTCTCACTGGGGAAGAAGTGCCTCTCTTCACTCTCTGCTGCCTGGAGGAGGCAGGTTCCTATTGAATCAGCTGGTCAGGAGTCCTACAACCACAGGTTTTTTAACAGGACGCTTTGTCAGGGTGTCTCTGACAGGCCCACAAGATTGCCATAGTGACTATACTGTGTTTACTGTGGATTTCTGCCTCCTGGTCCTCACTGTGAAAGCTCAATTTCAAGGAAAATGGAAGCCCAGGAAGCCATGGTAACCCTTGAGAGATTCACCCTGATTCATCTTTTTCACCATCACTTCTTACATTACCTGCCTGTCCAGGCCTGTTACCGCTCTGCAAATGAAAGCCTGATGATGGACAAAGGGCTGGCTGTCATCTTGGCTGAGGTGCTCTGCCCGCTGCTTGGTTGTATAATCCTTTGCTGTGTCCCACCACAGCTTCTGCAGACTTTGGGGCAGGACCTGTCATTTCATGCTGGAGCTTCTCTGACAGGTCCTGGTCCAAGATGAAGGCTGCTGAGCTCTACTATGATAAAAATAAATAAATGAGACTCTGGGTACTCTTTGTCCCATGTCACATTACAGAGCTCAGAGGATCTCCACCATATGATTTCATCTATGTATGTTTGTCCAACAGAAGGAGTTACTTGTCACACAAATGTAACTGGCTACTATAACCCATTCTCAGAGATTTCATGTCCTTTTCCTTGGAAAAGTTCTACCTTTTAATATGGTGCACTCTCTTCTCTGGAAGCATCTTCAGAGCTGGACAGAATAAAATAGGAAGTAAAGGAACAGTGAGATCAAAC
This sequence comes from Corvus brachyrhynchos, assembly GCF_000691975.1. NCBI lineage: Eukaryota > Metazoa > Chordata > Aves > Passeriformes > Corvidae > Corvus > Corvus brachyrhynchos. The sequence goes on along the minus strand of NW_008239547.1, from coordinate 5,528,697 downwards.
AGTGTGGAAGGTCAGAGGAAAGTGTAAATTACCTCACAGACATTTACCTCTCCCGACCTGTCCCAGGATGGAGCAGCTCCTCTCTTCAAAGTGACGACAAAGCTCCTCTGCACAACCCTTTTGCCATTCTCGCTTCCTTCCACTGCTGCTAACAATCCTATAGATGCATCCTATAGAATCTGCCCATTTGAGCTAAACCCCCATGTTTGTACTGAAACACAGAAGTAGCTCATTAAACTTCTCTTAGATAAATTGTTTAGACTAAGTAATTCTCCCCTTTCCTCCCCTTATGTGTCCAGCCTATTGTTTATAGCCAGCATTCCAGGCTGTGTGTGATGAAAATGCTGATGTGTTTCCTGAGTTACAGACCCAGGCTTTATCTCATCTTTCATTTAGGAAACTGGCTGCTTTATCATTTTATACTGCTGTGTGCAATGTTTATTTTTCCCCCATTATTAACATTCTATAGAAGGAAGTGCCCAGCCCCATCAGCTGGAAGCTGCATTGTGCACACCATACACAAACACACACAAAATAAAGGGAATAGTGTAGAAGTTTGCAGAAATCTACACAGAGTTCACAAATTCTCTTTGATATTGGGGACAGCCTCTGGGTAACAGTGTCCACGTGTATTTATATCCTTCACACACTATCATGATGTGGAGTTTGCTGGTATCCTCTGCTGTCTTTAAGTTCCATTTTTCAATCAAAATCCACAGGACGTGACAAAAAAAACCTCCTGCCCTTTGAGCAGACCTAATAATGATCACCTATTCATTTGGAGTCCTTTTAGAAATTACTCCTTCCCAGGTTTTCCTCTGTTTGATTTCCAGGGGAGACATCACTAAGCAGTGACTCACCCAAAGGATCATGAAAGCAGCAAAGGCGACCCAGGTTGCACATGAATCTCTGACTAGATATTCTGGCCAATAACAACCTAATTGGAAAAGTCAGAGACAAGCCCATGATTTAGAGAAGCTATGTTTAAGAGAAAAAGAATCCTGAATTTCCGATAGGATTTTGATTTAAATCCAAAGAATGCACAAGTGGTTAGCAAAAAGAGGCACATACTTATTCTTTCATCTAGAAGAGGTATCTCTTGGGCTAGTTCAAGTGCATTGATTTTTTTAATCAATTTTTGCAAAGCCTGTTTAACTTTTTGCTGTAACTACTGAAAGCAGTGAGTACTGGGAGAAAAAAAGTATTTATTCTAATATTAAAAAGAGGAAGACCAGAGGTTGTAGGGGCCAAAAGCAACTGAATTAAAAGATGTCATCACTGTGGAGGTGTAAAATTGCCTATTTTGGGCTTTCTACTGCCTGTGAGGACAGCTTCTAAATCTGAAACATTCTCACATGTGGTTGTCACCACAATTATTTTCAGTTACTGTTTTTATCAAGTGGATTCATTGCATGCACATAGTGGATTGCCTGGGATTATTGAAGGATCCCAGAAATAAGATTATCATACCTTCTTAATGTCAGACAGTTCAACTCTTCCTAGAGATTCTATCAATTGCTCTTCTTGAAGCCATTTTCTTTTCATAATAATAAGCATTCTGCTAAAAGCATTTTCCTTCTTAATTTCACCTACAACCATAGAATACCCAGAAAATTAGTTACCAGTTCAATCTTTCTTTTGGCGTGGTTTATCTACAGTTGCTTATGCTGATCTTTCTTTGCAAAGAAATATCTCTCCAAAATAACTTACATTTACCTAAAGTGGAACAAAGGGTCCTGACAAAAATACATTCTGTCAAAATCCAGCTTGAACTTAGACTTGCTGCTTGGGTCTGCTTCCTTCCCTCCCCACACCCAGTAGTATTTTTTTCTCTAATTCAAATAGTTTCAATTCCATTTAATATTCCCTTTCTCAACACCTCACTTCCTCATTAATTTGCAGAACAATGTGTGGCTTCAAATGTTTGCCCTGTGGTCATCCACAAAACTCACATAACCAATGCCAGAGCTATATAACAATCTCCGAGGATTAGTTGTCGGAGACTCGGGCCGGGTGGATTCAATTTTCTGAATTTTCACAGACTTTTCATAAAAAATCTAGGCAAGGTTCAAACCACCTTGGAGTTGCTGAATTTTCAGCAAGGTTCTGAGCTCTCCAGACATATTTTTTTTACACCACTTAAAATTAGTCACTTACTACAACACTCATCTCAAGGTATTCGGTTTAGTTATTTTGGGATCAATAAAAACAGATGTACTGAACAGCGACAGACTAAACCAAAATAGTTTAGAGATGAAGTGTGTAAACTGCTCTTCTCGTTCTGAGCATGGTATCTCCTGCAGGGGCCCTGGAGGCAAGGCCCATGCAGTACCAAAACAGGATCTGAGCCTATATTAGACTTACACTATATCCAGCTGCAGCACAGGGACATTCAGCCTATTTGCTTTAAGCCAAATTTCTCTTCTTCCCGTTCAGGGACTGTCACAGCACTGATGTGCTGTATTCCAGTGCACCGTGGTTGTGATGTGATCTAGTGGTTGTTATATCCTAGTGCAAGCTGCAGGTGATGTTTAAACTGTGACATCTGTCTATAATCTGAAAGAGCTGTTTCAGTGCTCTCCCCTCCCAGGGTTCTCTTTTCTCCTTCCCTTTTCCAGCCCTGGTGCCAGCAGCAGGAAGGGTTCGCCTCCCGCCTGCCAGCGCTGTGCACGGGAGGCAGGACTGCAATGGTCTGACACGGGCAGGATGCGGGACATCCTTCCCCTGGAACACAGGCGAACCTGCTCAGGATGTCTGCTTCTCACAGGGAACACTAGATGGCACACAACAACCGCCGTATTGCTGCTTTTTTGGTTCAGAAGCCAAAAATTTGTTTCAATGCATCAGCCTGGAATGTGGCTAAAAGGACTGAGCAAAACATGAGCCTAAGTACGCTATTAAACCCCACTGGGCAGATAGCCTTTCCAATAAAATTTCACCCCTCTTACTCTGTCAGAGTTATTTTTCTATTTATAACTCTGCCTATCTTGGCAGCCTCAGAAAGTAAACAGATACTTTATCTAGTGGCTTGTTGACAGGCAAAGGGATGCTCATTTTGGTGCAATGTGAAATAACAGAGTGGCATGCAAAGTAAAGCCCACTTGGCCCAGCAACCTCTACAGTTCAAAATATAACTGCTGGGACAAGATTCAAGTGATATAATTATCTATCACAGGGATTCTATTAAAGGACCTGTGCTTCACTTTGTAAGTAAAATCAAGTACTCACTTGCACTTTTTATATAGCTATAAGTATTTTTTCCCCTGTCCCAAGAGACCTAGATTCCAAGAAACAGAAATTTTGCCATTACCACTTCATACAGTTTATTGGATCTGTGCTTACTATGGGTCTGTTTTAATTTGGGGGCGGGGGGGGAGAGGAACAAAGGAAAGCATTTACAGAAGGACTCCTCACACTTCATTTCCAAAATTTTGAAGCAGTCAGTTCCTGGTGCTACTTCACAGATTCAACAAGCATAAAGTGATGAAGGATCTGGAGCACCAGTCTTAGGAGGAGTGGCTGAGGGAGCTAGGGGTGTTTAGCCTGGTGAAAAGGGGGCTCAGAGGGGACCTTACCAATCTCTGCAACTGCCTTAAAGGAGGGTGTAGCCAGGTTGAGGTCAGCCTCTTCTTTCAAGTAACAAGCTATAGGACAAGAGGAAATGGCCTCAATTTGCACCAGGGGAGGTTCAAATTGGATATTAGGAAAAATATCTTCAAAAGAGTTGTCAAGCATTGGAACAGGCTGCTGAGAGAAGTGGTTGAGTCACCATCCATGAAGATATTTACGAAATGTGCAGATGTGGCACTTAGGAACATGGTTTTGTGGTGGACTTGGCAGTGCTGGGTTAATGGCTGGACGTGATGATCTTAGAGGTCTTTCCCAACCTAAATGATTCTATGATTTTACAACTCCTGTGAATGTGTAAGATTACTATTTAACTGAAAAAATGTGAACTTTCAATTTCCTGCCTACTGCTAGTAATTGGCATGGCTTCTTTGGAAAAGAGAACCATGTCCACGATTACATGATTGAGGTTCAATCCTAAACTCACCAAAGCAGGAAGCTGTAAACAGCAGTTTACTGGCAGAAGGGTGTAAATCCTTCCTTGCCTGTATTAACTAGCTGACACAGGGGCAGGGAGAGGAGCCTTGACTCTGAAGCGGGCTAGGAAGATACCTTGGGGCCCCCTAGGAGGGGACTTTTCTGAGAAAGCAACCTCAAGCTGTAGAATCAAGACCAGTGTAAAGCACCCACCAGGTTGAGAGATGACTCGTCTAGGGAGAAAGGACATTCAGTGCTAACCAGAGTCTCTGCCAGATATGAGCGTTGGGGTTTTTTTTAACTTTCATTTCTGTTCATGTATTTTTGCATGTTCTGCATTTCATGGGGTTTTTTTCCAGCTATGTAAATAAGTAGTTTTATTTGTTTTTAACTTGCTCCTGTTTGTGTCAAAAATAACTTCTGAGTAACTGGCTGAACTTTATGGTATTCCAGTACTCCAAGGTGGCCATCCTAAAAAATAGAGCTCTGGATACCTCTCCCCTGCTTCTCCTCTTTGCCCCACATAACAAGGTATGTTTCTACATAGTTTCAGGGACCAGTTTGAGATGGAAAAATAGATGCCTTGCAAGAAGAATTTATGCCTGGAAGTATCATTAACCTAAAAAACTCTTCAGCATTAAGTAAAAAAGAGGAGAGAAAGAACAGATAAATTAATGGGCTTTTTAAACTACATGTAATAATAATTACTGATATCTTATTTTTCAGTTTCAAGTTAAATTCCTGTCCTACCAAACATTCCAGCCAGCTTGAGCTAAGTAATATCTATTTCAAGGATGCCATGGTAAGCAAACTGAGGAAAAAATTTTAGTACTGTGTAAATCCACATTCTGGCTTACAGGAAATACACTTCCAAAAATGCTGTTGCAAAGTTGTGAGTGTGTGTTGACAGTTTGCTCTAAGAGCTGCATGTAATTAACAGAAGCATATAAACTATTCTCCGGTCTTTCGCAAAGAGCCATAATTTTTTCTGTTACTTGGAACTGTAGTTGCTAATTTTTGTATTTGTTGCTTGAAATGGTTTTTTAACTTCATCACATCAAATTAATGAAGAGTGGTTGCAAGCTTCCCAACAGCATGGGAATGCTTGAACACACCTGTCTTATACCCAAGGACAGACAGTGAGAAGCAACTTCAGGCACCAGAATCCTGTGCCTGGGACCAGTTGAATGTTGATCCAGCTCTACCATTTTCAGAACCACACCATTACTGCACTTGATGTTGACCTGTTCCAGTTGTACTGGACTGATGGGAAGTGACTGAGATGTTCATTTTCAAAGGCATTCCTTTACAAAGACATTGAGGTCTCAGAACCAAATTCCTACCAGCCTGTCTGAAAATGTCCTTAGGGTTTACCTGCATCTGTAACATATACACACCTAAATATTTCTCACTAACATTCTATGGTAAATCTTGAAAATTGATATTAGGAACTTAGTAGCATATATTTTAATAAAACTACAGAGAAATTGAATGTTAGTATTTTTACTAACATTTTTTCTCTAAACATATGGTATTATTCTACTCTACATTTTGTTCTATCTACTGTGCAAGAAAAAGTAAAAAATCTGAGTTGGTCACAGTCCAGAGGAAAAAAGAGCAGATTGGAAACAGAAGCAGTGTGATCTAGGCTGTACACTGGCAACAGACTTCAGGCTGTAAATTGCAAACAGTAAAAGAACATGCAAGGGCTGGTGGTGGAGGATTCCTCATCAGTTGAGGCTTTCAAGCAAAAAGTGAAAAGCTCACTGAAAGATATGCTTTATTCAAATAGGCATTTATGCAAGGCTTGTGTTATGTAGGAGATAAACTAGATGATCTCAAGGATCCCTTATGGCTTTACAGCCTATGAATAAAGAGCCTCTTTCACTGTAAGAGACTCAGTATTTCAGCTGCTTTGGACCCAACGTGGTGTAAGCAGGACTGCTACAAAGCAGGAATTGTGTCACATACTTCTAATGCCATGAAGGCCCCTGCAGAACACAATGGGGGACAAGTGTGTGAAAGAAGTCCTTTCAGTGCCCCATCAGGTCAGTTGTTTGAGCACAAAGCTGGGCTGAGTAAAGAATTACAGTATCTCACTTCTCCTCTCACATTATGAATCTCTTTCACTGACATATCCACAGAACCATTAAATTTGATATTATGGCTGCACAAACATGAAGTCTTTGGAGATTGGTGAGAGGTATACAAGTCTTCTGTGTTGCCATTTCATGTGATCACTGTTTGGAGGGGAAAAGGGGAATTCAGAACAGAATTTAACTTGGTTTATGAGAGAACCTTTCCGATTCGGCTTCAAAAGCTGATCAGAAAAGTGATTTGTTTATTTAAAGAGTAAAACAGAAATACTGACAGATTGTCCACTCTGAATTCCAAATTAGAGACAATTTACTCCACTAATAGAAGCTACCAGTAATAGGGTCTAGACAATGGAAGAACTGGGTTATTAAAAGGGATTACATCTGACAAACAAAGACACTTTGTTTCTTCCTATAAAAATGAAAACAATTTCATGGATATAATCTGCAAGAACTTGATTTTAGGAAGCATTTGAAACAGTAACTGCAATACCTTAAATGATATTTGGCTTGAAGAAACCCCCTAAGCTCAACTGTAGCTTCTGCAGTAATTTTGGTTGATGTGCAGAAATGCATAAACAAGCTCTTCCCCAGCTACTTCAGATATTACAAGGTACATAACCATGACAGCACAGAGCTCATCTCCAGTTAACCACAGGGCCTTCCTAGGTACCTACTGCAAACCTTTCGATGTTTCATTTGGCCCTTGCTATAGAGCCATCTGTAACAAAGCTAATTTCTACTGGAAGCCAGTTCAGATCATTTTTCATTTAACACTAGTTACAGCAGTAAGCAAAAGACAGACATACTCAGAACAGCTGGTGATGAAAACCAAAATAATTCTGAATAAAATAATTGTGAGCTGAAAGAAAGAACAGTACATGTTCAACAGGAAAATTGTTGTAAGTCTTATTTAAAATATTTGTTAAAGATTTAGAAGAGGGATAAACACTACATTTTGAAAGGAAAATTATACTGATTTAAAATGGGTTGCATATCTACAGCTCATATAAAACTCCATTTATTTCTGGAATGTAAAAAATATTTCAAGCAGAAATATTTACTTTCACAATCCACTCTGAGAACTCAAGTTCTTATCTTGTTTACTGGAGTAAACTTCAGTTCAAAGGTTACTTCTTGATGTCCTTCAAAAATAAGCATATTATACACATCCTTTTTGGTGTAGGCTAGCTTCATGGGGTTTTGTGTTTGTCCTGATCATTAACAGTAGGGATAAAGGCCAAAGTCCTCAGTTCAGCAAGGCAGAAGCTAGGAAAAAGCAGAAGAGGAATGGCCCCAGTTCAGGCTAGATTTGAAGCATGCACATTCTTTCTCCCTTCACCACATTCTTTTCCCCTCTTGCCGATAATGCCACAGCATTTCATGAGTAAGAGCTTCCTTTTTGTTTCTGCACCCTCATTTCCTGCTGCTTCCATCCTGTAAGCCTCCTTCAGGATTTTCAAAATATTTTTCCACTCAGGCTGGGAGAGTGCACTGAACTGAGCAGATGATGCAGGAACCATGATGATGTGCAAGAAAAATAGAAAAGGAAGCAAGAAAGAAAGAGATGTGAAGATATGGAAAAAGGGAAGAAAATATGTCCCTCTGTATGCAGAAATTCTAAGGTGGGTTTAATGAATAACTAAGGAGTACAACTGTGAGTGCAGGTTTTGAGAAAGCTTCATTCGATACAATTTCATGTCTTTAAAATAGACTATTTTATGGTGTGGCTGCATTTCCAACACTGTGCGCATTTATGATCCCTCAGCGAAAAAAGTTCAGTGATTGCCTGTACTAAAATTCATGTAACACTGCCTCAGAAAGCAGTACAGAGATTGCTACTGATCTCATATCTTCATCACAAGAGTGCAGACTTCATAGAACTTCAAATATGTTCCCCAAGTAATTATAGGGTTGAGATATTCCAGTTACAATTTTTAAAAATAGAAAGCAAATATTTTTTGTACATGAGAAAGTAAATGTCCAAAACTAAAATAATGTGCTCCCAAGCAGTTTTCTGTACAGTTTCTGTACATAAGTCCCATAACAAGACAACAAACATAGGTTTGGGGCTTGTTTTGTGTGGTCCTATAATCATCCAGTCTGCAAAAGCTTCTCATTTTCCTAAAGAGGGACTAAGAGGCCAAGCCACAAACACCTTCAAGAGCCAACCATTTTCAGACAAGTTACTTGAAAAAATTAAGGGGAAGGGCAGTTTCTTCTCTACTCACACAGCATGTTAGTCAGACAGACAAGTCCATTCTAGTATCATGTAAGGATGTCTGAACATGCACCAGCAACTTTGTGTACCTGATCCTGGGCTGGAGAGCACTCTTTGAAACTGCTGGGACTCTCTTTTACCAGCATTTAAAGAGGGTAGCATCTCTGCCACTTTAGAACAGGACAAAGGCATCAAATGGGAGAGTTGAAGCAGACGGGTGATTCCCATCAGCAATTAAGTTTCCCAGAGCTCCAGATCAAACACCTGAACACCCAGGATGGTGCTACCTGCACACTTAGTGGATACAAGCTGAAATTGGGTCTCTTGACACAGATCTGACTCTGCAGCCAGGTATATGGCTCTGCAGAGCCCTCCAGGCACTGGAATTCCACAGTCCCATGTCTCCAGGGTTCATCTCTACAGATCCAGTTGCAGGTCAGAGCTTTCATCTGCAATTCTCTCAGGGCATGGGTGAACCTTTCCCTTTAGTCTTATTTTCTGTCTGTAGACTGCCATCACATAAATGACACCAATAACAAGTTTATTTCTTCCTAGAGAACTTCAGTCATGACTCTTGGGTCACCTTTTCCATCCTTCTACTGCATGCTTCCATCCACAGAATTCCAGCGAACTTTATAAATTATGAGACAAAAGGGTTTTATTTCTGGAGTCTCTTCCACAAAGCAGTAAAGCTGGGAGGTTTTTTCCTTGTGCTTGTCCAAAAATACATTTTTGCTCTGGTTTTAGTTATTCTTGAGTCTAGTATAAGGGCTTGGATACTCCTAACAAATTCCTCTCCTTCCTTGATGTCATTGTCCTCTGAATACTTGTAGAGGTTAATCCTTCTCCCTCCATTTGCCTACCAAATTCTGCATATTTAGATTGTTTAATTTTCTTACATAGATTGAAAAGAAAACTCAGCAGAGAGACAGAAATCTCTTTAGAGAATTAGGTGCCTATAAAAATGTGCAGAGGAGAGAAATCTGTCGAATGTCCTCACAGAGACAAAGGCTGCAAGATCAGCTGATGTCCTGGTAAGCAGCAGAAAATGTATCTGGAAGCAAGTCTACAGGAAGAGGGAATACTTTATTGCTCAATATCAGAAGAGGTTTCAGTAAGGCTTGCACACCTTGTACACTAAAAAAGTAACAATGATCATAGCACAGCCACTTGATCTATTCTGTGTCTCCAGCAATGATCAATAGCCTTGGGAAGAACCAGAGCAAGCAGGCACTGCCACTTCCCTCAAAGTCCTGCTCCAGAGCCATCTGGCCCAGGGTCACAGTTCCTGTTCTTAATCCTGCCAGGGAAAGGATGCTAGCAAGTTCCAGCAAGCTGATACCTGCATCACAAATTTTATGAAGTCTCAGAAGAGTGAAACTCTGCTTATGAGCTACATTAAAATTATTATTTAAGCTAAAACTAGTCCAAGGTCACACTAAAAGATAGTATCTCCTATCTCTGTGCTTGGTGCCAGAGCAAAAGATAAGCCAGAGCTATTTACAAGATCACTTCTGCAACCAGGTTTTGTCAGAAAAAATCTGCATTGTTGAATGTGAAATGGTCTATCTGGAATACCTCTTACTTGGCAGACCTTCAGCAGAGCGGGAGTTTCTGACAAAGCCCAGCGGATGTGGGCTGGACACCAGAGGCAGCAGAACTTTACAGCCCTGTGATCAGCTCTGAGCTAGGAGACAGGCAGGTCCAGCAGCTTCTGGTTCAGCAAAATGTTTTCAGATTAAGCTGAGGAAAAAGTCTTATTTGTGGTCTAGTAGGGAATAATTTTCCCTAGCTTATTTATCAGGAAAATATTATATTGAATTTTAACTGTGCCAACTGCCAAAACAGGACAACAAATTTTTGTTCTTTTAGTCTGTCCTGGCTGCACTTCACAAGCTGTTTTTTTCTCCTTTCCTTTTCTTTTTTTTTTTCTTTTTTTTTTTTTTATTATAGATGCGTTGCAAATGGGAAGTCTTCTTTTTAATAAGTTGCAGTAAACTCAGTTGATGCTCAGTCCTGATGTACATCTCTCCACTCCTGTACTCAATTTGGTGCAGCAATGAAGATGAATACTAAAGTTTCAGGTCTGTTGGCACTATTTCCATTTTCAGAAAACTATGAGAGAAACATCTTTCCTTTCTTCTTGCTCAAGAAAACAAGAGACAGAAGGACAGCCCACTGCTAGCCATGCTTTTTTCCCACTCTCCAGTGGAGGATTAGTGTCTCTGTATACTAAACGCAACTACTTGTAATTCTCTTCAAAAAGTTGCTGCCTTTTTTTTCTAATTATTTGTGTGTGACAAAGTCTGACCTGTTTTAATGAAATCCAGTTTTAAAAAGATTTTGGCAATATTTAGTGGGAAAAGAAATAATAATGCAACAACTCTTTTAAGAGTCTTAAAATGAGACAATCCCACATGAAGCAACGCTGCCCTGCCTTGCAGAATCATTACCCAGAGGAAAAGCACACCACACCTATTGTACAGTTTCTATCTTCAGAAGCCTCTGCCAGGACCTTCAGGGTATTATTTTCTCTCACTGTCTATAGAACTGAGGAACATAAAAAATAAGAAACAAGTTCTGTATTATGAAAACAAAAACTCAAAACAAAACAGAACATCGAATAATGTATTTAAGGTAGTAGAAAAAAATTGAGTTTGCCATGTGAAATAGAATTGTTCTAAAGTCCTCACATTTCCCTTTTTTTCTTTATGTAGCTATTATAATAAATACATACTCTGACTAAGATACCAAACCTCATAGGGAGCTCTAGATTTAGGAGCTCAGAATAAAACGAGCCCATCATTTGCAAAAAGAGCTGCACAGGATATCTTGCAAAAATCAAAACCATGCTTGATTTTGACTAATTTCCCTTTTTAGTATGGTAATTTAAGTGAGTCTGTGAGGCCAATGGGCTCTAGATTAACAGGTTTACCAAACTATTGCAACCAAATTGGTAATTACTGACAGTATCCCTTCTGGATAAAGTTCATGGACTTGTAAAAGACCTAACAAAAATTGTCCACCCAGTAGAAATGTGAAGGAAAAGACTTGGAAGTCTGTCAGGGAGGAAACCACAAGATTTACACTTTAATAGATCCAGTGGTTACAATAGAGATGTGGATGAGGACAACAGATGGAAACAGAGCTGACAACTCCACAGTTTCCATGGAGTTTCCACCACGTCCTATTATTTATTCAGAAGCTATTTTCCAGGAAAACAGCCAGCCAGCTCACAAAGGTGTTTTCAATAAAATAATTTTCAAAGGATGGTGGAACAACAGAATAAGCAGGCCACAGAGAACAGGTGGCTAGGCCTTTCTTTTGGGTTACCCAATTTGCATGTTTGAATAATAATTTCAAGCTGGTGGTAGTATATTAGATAGTAGTATATATGCAGTTTCTCAACTTTGTACAGCCAAATTATCTTTTTACACTACTGGCTCATTTTTTGGCCCAGTTAACATGGAAACATGAGAGGGTTTTTCATCACACTAGGACCAGGTGTATCTATGTGTGGCTTGTAGTGTTTGGACTCCATTAGTGGATCTCTAGCAAATGCAGAAAGAGCTGAGACATAAATATTTTTGGTTGCCTGAGAAATATTTTTAACAGAAGAATGTATTTTCAACTGGAGTTGGCCAGCAGTAGCAGTAGCCAAAAGTACTGCAGCAGCTGAGCAGCTGGAAAAACACTCAAGGACAGGCCCAACATTTAGAGCAGGACCAAGGCTGACAGCAGCAGCCTGGGATGAGGGTTTGTGGGGAGGCTGACCTGAGGTGGGGACTTGGGGCACCAGTAGAAAAAGGGCTGTGAAACAAAAAGCTTTGGCAGTTAACATGGGACACTTCCTTGCTGAGATAACTCGAACCAGGGGCCTAATACGAAGCAAATTGCATAAGCCCAGGGCTGCTGAGCCATGCCAGCAGCATAGCACTATCCTTCATGCTGTCAGAAACAGGGTGCAGCAACCATAAGTATTGCAGTCTGCATGCTGCTGCCCAAACACCCCACAGGAGAAGGGAAGAACAGTTTAGCTGCACAATAAATTTTGATATCAATTGAAATGTTACCACAGCTCATTTAAAAAGCAAGGAAACCATAAAGATACAAGCACTTAGCAGAAGAGGTTCACTAGTTTCTCACAAAGTCACGTGCTCACTAAGGTTCATGTTTTCCCTAGAAAAATCATGAGCAGCAGTGGCACCTCAGGGTCATACAGCAGGCTATTATCTATCCAATTATCTATCCAAAATGAAGAGTGACAAATATTACTTATTTCTAGAACAAATAGGTATACCAGTGGGAGTATGAAACATGTGAATTTAAATGCTAATATGAAACTTGTCACTCTTCTCAGAGAATATTGTAACAACACTGCTAAAGAAATCAAAAGCGGAACTATTTTTGTCCTGAATTTAGCCCATACAATTTAGCCCATAAAGTTTTAAGAAATCAGTAAATAGCTACTTCATCTAGATGAGTAATTTAAATGTTCTGAATCAGTTTACAAAACCAGACAGTACAGACAGTTACCACTGATAGTTTAAAAAAAGATTTTTAGTGCAGAAGAGAAAAACCTTTATAAATCACATACATACACACATATGTATATGCATCTACGCGTATGCATATATATGTACAGACATAAATAGATCAAGACTCAGATTCCACTCAGACAATAATTAATCCATCTCTTTTCCCTCACTTCAAGAAATGTAACATAAATTTTTGTCTTTTATTTACTAGTACTGGAAAGAAAGGAAGATGACAGGGGGCGACATCTAAAATTTAAGGAGCCAGACACAAGAATTCACATTTCTTCCTCAGCCAGGAGAGTGCTCTGTGTCATTGAGGGGACACTCTAACCCTGAATATAAGCTTAAGGATATGAAACCCTAAATACCACATGAGAGTGCCATGAGAAATTAACTGCATATTGTGTAGTTGGTGGATGAGATCTCCTCTGACATACAGCAAGATATTTAATACAATCATTCTGGGATTTTCTTTGAGACATAAATTATAACTGAGCATTTCTTTTAGTAGGTGATTCAATGATTTACATGAGAAGATAAAATTATTAAAATGACCTAGTGAAAAAAAAGATATCTTTTACATTAGCTCACTTTCCGGTATTCCAGGAAAAAAGCTTATTTCCAGAAATACCACAGTGCTCTTAAGACAGTAAGTCCAGTAAGATAAAGAAAGTAAGGTGATACAAGTAGCTCAGTATATGGATTTATCAGTGGTGTGTCATTTGGTTTTACTTCAATATGTGAATAAGAGCAAAGGACAAACCTTCCACTGCAGGTAAGTGACACAAGCAAGTCTGCACCTTTTCCCACAAGTGACTCAAGTTCCTGTTTGCACTTGGAAGTCAAGGCTGAGAGTATGACTAAAACAAAAATGTCCAGATAACAAAAATTACAACCTTCATTTTCACTTCAGTCCCATCCTTTCCCAACACAAAATAAAAAAGCCTCCAAACAAAAGTGACACCACTTATATTCAGCTTACCTCCACTAAAAGGATGAGGTGTAGCAGATAAAATTGTTACAGAAATACCGAAGGCCTGCCTGGTATAAAATTAAATTTTAAATAAGGAAGAATAAACAAGTCACTTGAAAGCCTTAAACATGTTGTATAAATAACCTGTGATGCTATCCAGAATCAGCTGAGTTGTAGGCATCATCTGCCCCAACCATGAGTCAGCTTGAGTCAGTCCACTGTACTTTTATGGTACTTTCAAAGTCAGAAAATACATCTCCTGGCAGCATGAGAGAAATCTCTGAAATGTGAAACAAGTATTTGGCGGGAAGGTATTCTCTACTGTAAGATGGCAGTGAAATTAGTGGAATAAATAAAATACCAGTATACTTAACATTTCTGTCTCCTTATTTTTAGCCCAAACAGAGGACTGAAATCAAAGTATAAAATGGAAAGCAAAGCATGTGCTCTTGAGGCCAAACTATTTTAAACTCTTCATGAACTGCTCCTTCTGCACAGCAATTCTCCAACTCCGCAAAGCAGCGCTATGGCAATGTAGATTCAGTAAACAGGGAATGCTTCCAGCTGTTTGCATCCCTCCCACTCCCAGTATGCATAGCATCCTGGCTGGTAGAAGCTATATTTGTGTTTAAACATGATAAGGCTGATTTACATTAGAGGAATGTTTCTGATCAATCATTTGTGCTGAATAGCCAGTGACTAAGTGGAAATGTTTCACAGAGAGTACTGAGAACTGAATAAGAACTGAGTAAGAAGTTTATGAAACTTCAGGACATGGTTACAGTCTCTAATCTACTTAGCAGAGAGCTCACAGCTTCCTGCAACTGCTTGCACTGGGCACGCACACATTTCTCCGGTACTCAGATCCAGTATCCACAACTGTGGAACATAAAAGGGAGGGAGGGCTCTCCACACTTCACTTCGCCCATGGAAAGTTAAGTGCCAAGTACAAACTGGTTGTTACAGTCGAGAAAGAGAGATGCAAGACTTTTCAAGCACTTCAGGCAGCATGAATCACTCTGTCCACTGGCTGCTATCAGCCCAGGATCTAATGAGCTGCCTCTGGCTGAGACAGATCTCAGGGAAGGTTTGGTGCTGGCTGCTTGCAGGATGGATCACGGGCTGGGGTTCTTTGTCAATAGCAATGGGTCCGGTGGAGCTATGGAAACCAGCCGAGATGAAGAGTAGCTCTTAACTTTACCAAGTTGAGAATCCAGTGGCTGAGTATAGCAGATCTGTTGTGGAGGACTCCTTGCAGAACAGTTTTATAATGCACAAATAAATATTTACACCAGTAAAACATTTCTGCTTTGATATTTGAAAAATAATAAAAGAAAGTAAATTAATTTAAAATAAAGTGTTAGCCTTTTATGATGTTTTCATTAAAAAAAAAACAACGCTAAAAGGAGGGGGGTTTGGACAAAAATGCTACATTTTTTTAAAAAGACTTATGCTGTCAAAAGATAAACTATCAAAATGGACATGTTTCAAAGCTAACTTAATATATATTATTGATCATGGCTTTTAAACTTACTCTGATCTGCTTAGACAACAAAATGACAGCACAGACCAATTTTAATTTAGGATTTATATGTTATTTCAGAGCTATGTCATCTATGAGAAATATTTAAATTGAACAGCATCTTCTTTTCATTTTACAGCTTTTTACAAAGCTCAGTTCTAGGATATTTATTAATATGACTCCAGCAATATCCCTGCAAACCTACAAAACTAATGTGTAAGTATTACTGCCTTCAGGCAAGGCCAAATTTCTGTTCATAAGCTCATTTTATCTATTATACAGCTTTGCTACACTTATGCATCAGGCTGAAGACATGTAAGAAAATAATTTTCCTGAAGTTGTGGGTTTTCCTTTGGAAAATAAACAGACCTGCCATTTTCAATGGTGTAAAACTAAGATACAAAAAATTAAGTTAAAGTAATTCCTGCAACCTCCCACCCTCAGGGCAAAGGTCTTAAATCCATTAGAGGCATCCCTGACCTTTCTTATGACATAGCTTTGTAAATTGGGCAACTTTATGAGACTGGACACATATATTTGATAGAAACTAGGATTTGATATTTTCCAAAGCTTTGTTTATAGCATGCAGACTCCAATCTGGAAAGTAGCTTGGCAGAGCTTTCTTGGAACCTGCATGTTCATTTTCAAAGGACAAGATGTGACTCGACAGCTCTTGGAATTCATCTTTTCTGAATGGGAATTGGGGACAGACCAATGCAGCAGGAA
>NW_008239547.1:5505884-5512529 GCF_000691975.1 Corvus brachyrhynchos | reverse complement strand
CCACACTGCAGACCAGAAAAAGAGTACTGTTAAAAGCAGATGAGAAAATTTGAAGAATCACAGAGGAAATTGGGGAGACCCACACTGCAGACCAGAAAAAGAGTACTGTTAAGAGCAGATGAGAAAATTTGAAGAATCACAGAGCAAATTGGGGAGCATAAAAAGGAAGGACAGGGTAAGATGGAGGATGGATCATATATGGTACAAGATTTTTTGTGATACAGATACCAGACAAGCAAAGAGAATTAAGATTCATGTTTACTAGTCTGAAGACAGTTTAATTTTAGCTAAACCTCAGCTACAGCAGAAAGCCAATGCCACATACTCAAGTATGTGGTTACAGAAAATACCACAGATCCTGAGTAAGCTGAGGCAAAAGGCTGAAAGCCAAATGCCTTCCTACTACCTGAGCAATGGGACATCCAGGATGGCCTACATGAGCATCAGAATCATAATAACTTTAAAATACATTTTTAACGTGTACTAGAGCGATCAACTCACCTCCTTGCAATGTTCAACCTTGTTCTTTTTGAGCTTTTCTCAAAATTGCTTGAGAATCTCTCTGTTGTATATAAGTTCATCAACAACTATCTTTTCACTTCCACTCCTTCTTGGTTCATTACACCCAGCTAAAATCAGGACTTTGTTTTATTAAATACAATGTCAGCTGTGGCCAGAATATCCTACTGCCAAGGATACTAGCAAACTACAACACTCCCTGCCAGATGATGAATTTCATTTAAGAGCCTGCATCTGTAGACTGACAAACTCAATTCTTTGCTTGATTGAGTCCTGTGAGTTACACAGCTTACTGCTGCAAAATAACTGCAACTGCTGCCAGAATCATAAAGAAGGGAAGAAAAGCTGGTTGAACAGACAACAGAAAGTCAGAATTGCTTTGTATTAGACTCTGCATAGATGACAAGGTAGTGGGATAAATCAATACTCAATCAAAACTGCTATTAACATCCAGACATAACCTCTTAAGAAAATGAAAATTGATGACACTTGTTCTAGAAAGATGGCATCATATGGGGAATCATTGGGAGTGCACAAGAGAAAGATTTTGGCTGTAAATCTCTGGCATCTTCATCCAAACATCATTACTGCCAAAGCATTTTAGATATGAGCCTAAGAAAAAAAAAATTTTAAAAGCCAATTAAACAAATTATTTGAAAAAACACAATTATGAAAATAATTCTCAGGTGTGTAGTAATGGGGAGGATAAATCTGGGGTTTCAAAACAATCTCAATATAGGACTCGTCTACTTGACAGAAATAGTTTTAGAAAAATACTCTGTTCTGCCTTTTTTGCCATTGTTTTCTACTAGAACAGCCAATCACCTTATACAATCATGATTCTATTTGTCCAAATCTCATTCCCCAGTGGTACCAATACTATTTATTTCCTTCAGACTATTTTTGTCCTTTTTCTTGCCTACTGGTCTTGCTTAAAATATTCTGTTTTCCACATAGCTCCTCTTTCCCCTAAATATCAATGAATATGAAATCTGTCCTTGCTCCCGCTCTCATGACAGATTCTCATTACTAGTAGACTGTGACCATCTCCTACTTTTTCTGTAGCTGATGATATCAAAATCCTCCTTTCTCATTTCCATCCTTCCTCTCCTCTGCAAAATTCTAAATTTCAGGAATTTTATAACTACTGCATTGAGCTTAAAATGTTGCAGGATGTCCCTCTGGGCAAAACCGAAGCAGAAGAATTCTTCAAAGAAAGCTCTTGCAATCTTCCTTGCACATTTCTTTGGGGACAGTGGAATTCATTTTTTCCCCCAAATGAGCATAAGCTGCTTGTCTAAACAGTGGGAATCCCCTGAGAAGGAGGGAACAGAATATGTAGGCATGTGATCTCAAGAGTCTCACAGAATAGAAGCAGCACATGGTAAGAATTAACTAAGTGCTGAATCTCAGAAACTTATTGTGCATTCAGAATTATCATCCTTTGGGGATATTTTTAATCTCCCATAGGCACCTTTTCTTGGGTAATTAAACACTAAAATATCTTCAAACCTGAAGTTTTTAAATCTAGTTCTCTAGAAAACATGCTTCATTACAAGCAACATAAGGAGCTGGTGCAGAAGTTCTCTGCTCTGTGTTATCATGAGCATGAGTGTTTGAACATAAATCTCAAAGACTTTATTCTCTTCATTTAACTCCTGCTCGCTTCCTTACTTTGGAACACTGGGGGAACCTGTGGTTCATTCCTAAGGATGAAAAAACATTCCTGCCTTGCTTATTGAGAACCAAAGTATCTTATAGAATTTCTGCACAAAACAAATGATCTTCACAATGACATAGGAGCCCCACAAAAGTGCTTTGGAAGATATAAATCCATGTGACAAACAAGAAGGAATGTGTATGCTAATGGCAGCAAGGATTGCAACAGCAACAGCTCAGCCTATCCGAACGTATGCACAGAGGAGAGAGCAGCTCCTCAGCTAAAGGAAGTGCAGAAAGAGTCAGAGGAAAGATCAGAAGGCACAGTGCAGCTGTAACAAAAGCTGTCCCCCAGCCCCTCTACCCCAGCCTCTGTGCCTGTGCCAGCAAGGGCACAGTCCCACCAGAAGGGCCATATGCTCTTGTGACCTTTCCTTTCTCTTTGACTGACTTCCAAAAGAGGACAAGCTGCATTTTAAACACTGGTGAGCTGAAGGAAGGGCTTGCTGGACTCTGACCTTTTCAGGCTCATGTTAGACACAGGACTGTTGATTGAACAAAGCAGAGATCTAAGCGTTGATCATAAACCAGGTGTTAATATATCAGCTTTATTGCGCCTGAGTGCCGCACATTGCTCCCGTGAACAGCAGGCAGACAATCCTGTAGAGCAAACCTTTGCCCGCAGGATACAATCTACAGCAATCTCCCGGCTGAACATTTGTGACTCACTTCACTCCTTGTGTGGGGCAGGAGAACCTGGCTCCAGCACAAACACAGCAAGCACTCCATATCATGGGCACACTGTACATGGCTGACAAGCTGCCGGACTTGTTCCCTGCCTGTCTCCAGAGAAGTGTTGCTCATTCCTCATGAGGGGACAAACAGAGGCTGTTATCAAAAGCAATTACCACAACCATTTAGCACCATCACTTCCTGTTCTAAGTGACCCTTCTAATAATACTTTCTGTATTAATCTTGGGTCCAAGCCCTAACATCTCCATCCTCCACACTGGAAGCCAGAGCCCAGTGCTGACCAGCTGCCAGAGAGGTCTCAGTGCTTACTGTGCCCCTTGGCGACTGCACAGCTGCTGCTGGAATAAAACAGCGGCTGCAGCTGCTGCTGCTCTGCTCCAAGGTCAGGCCAGGAAAACTGGGTGCTCTTGCAGCCAGCTCAACCCAGGTGGCTGCAGTCTGATGTGTTCCCAGGAGATCTGCTTTCTTTTCCTGGCTCCATTGCTATCCTTGGGAAAATCATTTTGACTTTCTGTTTTCTCTCCCATCCTTTATCTATCTTTTGTGATTAGACCATGATTTTTTACGTCAGGTTTATAGTTTGGTTTCCTTTAGTTTGGAAAGGAAAAATATCTTAAGTAGGGCAGGAGCCTTTTGAAGAGGTGGGGAAAGAAGAGAGGTGGAAAGGGAAAGTACCCTGCTGTCAGTAACCAAGTTTGTTGGGAAAGTGGAGAAGTACAGATAAATTACCACTCCCTGGGGCAGGGGTGGGTGAGATACCTAGTACAGTATGAAGAAGTAAAGATGGAAGGGTTAATCGCTGGTCAGATTATGAAGTTGCTTAATGGGTGCCCTGATGGGAGGCATTTGCATTTGGGGATTAAAGTGCAAACCATGGCACTCCTGTGTTTGTTATCACTGAGGCCCCAGTTGAAAAATATCAACCCTCTAAACCCTCTGCAAGCTGCAGGAGCGGAGTAGATGCTGGAGAAAAGGGTGAGCGCTCCCCAGCTGTGTGAGCTTTAGTAACTCAGAGTTCAGCGGCTTGGCAGCAACATGTGGTAAATGGGAAACTGCAGCCAAGGAAATACCCTGATAACTGGTTAGGAGCTGCTGCAGCTTCTCCTACCATCCAGTTCCTGCTTCTCTGGAGGCAGTGGCTCTTGAGGCACACCACTGACCCCTCACCCCAGAGGTTTCCAGCCAGGCACTGGGAGGTATTGCAGTATAGCTGCCTGGCACAGGGATACTCAGCCCCAGCCCTGCAGCTGCAGCTGGACACCCCTGAGTTACAGAGCCGGCTTCTTTACACGGGCAACTCTGGACACACCAAGACCTGGTTTGGAATTTTTTTGGGTGTTCCTGTAAAAGTTGTAATAAAACTGCATCTGCAAGGTAAGCTAACAGTGAACCAAACACTTCCCAGCTTCCCACTCAATCCATGAAAATCCTGTCTTTTCTTGAGCCCTCTTGTGCAAAACTGTTTACTCACTCTCCCAGATGTCATGTACACTGCAGCATAGAGACACTACATTAAACATTTTGACATCCTCTACAATTGTGTCTACTGGCTCAAACACCTCCATCACTTTTTTTTCTGACATCTTTAGTACTTCAGAAGTGTTGGAAAATAACAAATGGTTTTCATACCCATCTGTGTTCTCCATGGGAGTCCAGAAAACAGACAAATAATGCAGTGATTTTTTTTTTTTTCCAGCCATTTGGGAGACATTTTCCTGCCGATTTCCTAATGCTCGGTATAGCCAGTTGCGCCAGCCACGGGCTGGTGCAGTGGTTGAGCCCACCACGGCATTGGCCAGGGAGCCTCAGGACCCCAAAACAGTGGGGGTCCACTGGTGGGCAGGCTCAGAGGTCTAAGACCACCCCCTTTTACCCCTTTTAAATCCATGTTCTAGATAGTTCTCCTTTCCTTAATACCCCACTGGTTCCCGGTCCCCTTGTTCCACCCCTCGCCTTCCCCAGTGGTCACTATCCTGTCACCCCACGTCCTCTCCACCCCCTGCCCCCCAGATGATAGGTTCCTGATGTTCTGCCTGCCCTCGGTGCTGCTGCAGATAAAACCCCGGACCCCTCAGTGTTCTGTGTTCTTTGTCCCTGGATCCCTTCGAGCGGGGACCCCAATAAACCCCTCAGAACTCCATACAAAGGACCCCTCCCGCCCCTTTGTCCCCGGCGACGCTGCAGGAGCTGTCCGGCTCTGTGTGTGTGGGTGGCTGCGAGTACCCACCAGCTCCGGGGTGCCAGGGTGTGTCCGAGTGCGTTTGTGGGGCACCCCCGGAGCTGCTCCGACAAGGACGCGATCGGGACGGACGCAACGCTCTTTCCACCCCCCTCACTCAACATCGTGTCACCTGGCTACTCGACACAGTAAGATCTGAGCACAGCACTGGGTAGTACTTGAACCAGTCTGTTGAGCACTTTTATTTACTCCTCAGAGCCCCAGTAATCTCGGTCGCGCATTTTTGCCACCACTTCTTTGTGGACGGCTGCTCACTATTTGCATATTCTGGGAAAATCACAGAATCACAGAGTTACGAGGAACCCACAAGGATCAACGAGTCCATTTTTAAAGTGAATAGCCCATACAGAGATCAAGTCCACAACTTCGTCGAAATTAGCACCAGATGTACTATTTTTCCCCTTCAATAAAGAAGCAGAGAAGAATACCTTGGATAAATATAATTTTTATCTTCCAATACTTACATTTCCCACATTTTTGGCAAACCACTATCCCTCCGGCATTTGCTTTTACTTTGCATAGTGTTAATTTTTACCATTTTTTAAACTTTGGCTTTCTGGTGGCTTTCTTATTTCCTGGCAGTATTAGTATTATATATTGAATTACCTGTTGAAATACATAGTCCCTGCTGTCCTTATCTCTGAATGTCAATGTTATTTATCTACCATTTCATTTGTCCACTGGTTGCTTTTGATGCAGCTGCTTGGAGCAGCAGTCTGTCATTTCAATCTCATTTTCCAACACCACTAAAGCAGTTTTGCAATTACAGCTGTACCAGCATTAAAAGCTTCTGCTAACACAGCTGCCACGAGACTGCACCCTAAACCACTGCACTGCCCAAGTGGAACACGGGGTTGAATCACAGGCCACGCTTCAGTAAAGTAGAAATATCATTCTTTTTTTATTTCAAAATGCAGCTAGAAAGCAAGCAGGAGAAAAGTGATTAAAATTATTAACAAGTTGCAGCATTGCTTACTTAGTTAACCATACAAAAACAAGAACTGACACAAGCTCCAGTAGCCACACATAAAGGCACAGTGCTTAGAGCTCTGAGCTGTGAGTTCATAGCTTGTGCTTCCCAACACCCTACCTTCAAAAAGGTGTCGAATGGGACGTTTTAAAAATTTTTTTACTCGGTAATTTCCCAAGTACCTGCTTTAAGGGGCACTTTAAAATACCAAAGGCATGCTCCGACCACCATCAGGCTCCGGCCGAGGGACTTGGGTCAACCCACTTTTTAGCTTAGAGCGTGCGTTAGCACCACGATAAGCCCACCCATCGCTTTTAGTGACTTCCACCGCTTTTGGAAACAGCTGCCAGCAAGAGGGACGGGCGATCCACCTCTCCCCAGATCCCCCGCTGTCTCCGTGCGTGGAACCGGGCAGCTGCTCCCCTCCAGTAACAGGAACAGGACAAGGCGCAGCTCTGGAAAAGGGCTCGAGCAGCCTTTCGCTACCGGCGGGAGCGAGGCGGCC
>NW_008239547.1:5485106-5504895 GCF_000691975.1 Corvus brachyrhynchos | reverse complement strand
GCGCCCCCCCCCGCCGGCGGGGCCCGGGGAAGGGGCAGCACTCGGCTGGGAAAGTTTCGGGCGGCGGTGGGCGTCCGGAGGGGAAGGTGCCTTCCGCGGGAAGCGGGCGTTGGAGTTACAGGAATGGGAACGAAAGGAGTGAGGCAGTGCAGGAACTTGAGTACCCAGGGTTTTGACCTGCACATGTCTGGAGAAAGAGGGCACTGAGAGGGGGGTATGTGCGGTTTGAATGACGGGATGGTCGCAGTGCAGCATTTGACTGCTCGATCCGTCCAAACTGGCTCTGAGCCTCTATAGCTTGCTATAAACTTGTGTCGCGATGGAAGTGAGAATGTGAGGCCTCTGTGCCATGTCCCGCATGGGACTTCTGAAAAATCTTACAGCAGTAGCTCGGTGCTTTGTCTCCTGTTACTGCCTTCATATACTGGTGGTTAGAAGGAAACATGAAGCGATGGGAAATTCATTCTGACTCACTGTTTAGGCCCATGTCCGATGTCTTTATCTTATGGAATAAGTATCTGACTGCCTGTTAGACTCATCAGGTAGTCTTTGTGACTATTTATGAAAAAAATTGAAAAGCATTTATGTTTGCATCTTCATTTGTCCTTAATAGAATACAACAGTCCTTTCGTGCCAACACATGTGCACATAGCTGTTGGGTGAAAATGTTGACTTTTCTGGTAGATTTGCCATTGCTGCTACAGTCCTGTTCATGCCAAGATACACAAACCTTTAGGAGTAAGGATTGTCTCCATTTAGATTAGTGGAACCACTCATGGCTAATGTTACTTGTGTGCTAAGGTGTTGAAATGAAGCAGGACTTTATCTATGTGGAAATAGATTTAAATAACTTGTATTCCTGGCGCACAGATCATTTGTGGTGATGGTGGTAGCATAAGAAAAAGCAGTTTTGAGAAATGAGACAACGTGGTAGTGAGGGGGTTTTGTTGTTCTTGGTTGTTTGTATGGGGGTTTTTTAAGAAGTATTACACTACTAGAAGGATGTAAATTAGACTAAAACAAGACTAAGAGTAGCAAAGACATTCATTGTCCACATCCATCCCAGTGATGAAACCAATGATTCATTCTCCTGTCACAAAAAATATTACTTGCCTCTGGCAAATGATTAAGTAGCATTTTGCAAGCTTGCCTAAGGCTGTATTTATAAGGGTTACAAAAACAGTGAGCCATTGGCAATACGTTGGCAAGACAAGACAAGTTTAAGATGTGAACACCTTCAACTTTTGTCCTTTTCAAAGATGTTTCAGCTGAAAGGTGAAAAGCTGACAGGCATGCATAATCTTACCTTAATCAAAGTTGAAGCTGGTAAGTGGTGTATCTGTTTGCCAGCCACAGGATAAATGAACCATATTTATTTCAAAATGAAATGTCAGCAGGTAAAGCTCTGGTGTTCTTTGTGGGTGCAACCAGGGAGCTCATTCTGCTCTCTGTGTTCAGTTGTCTGATCTGTGCCATGTTCCCAGTAAAGCCCACCTTTGCGAAGGACTAATTTGGAGGGATGCTTGTTTCTCTAAGAATATGCATGAATTTCTGATGGGAGTGCAGAATTTTAATGTTTTGTCTTGAGTGTTTTAAATGACTCAAGTTCTTAGCCTTATACCACTTCCTTTGGGAAGTGATTCCCAAAGCTGAAAAAAAACTGTCTGAGAACTTTTCCTGCTGTTCTTTTTTCCTCATTCATTATTTCATTCCTCTCTCTAAACGATCTTCTCTATAGCTCTAGTTGGGTAGCTCTGCTATAGTTCAGATTTGAAAAAAAGCTTGTTTGCTATAGCAGCAGCTCAGGAAGTAGATAACTTGAGTAGCAGAAAGGCAAACGTGGGGAGAGCCGTGCACACATGGGGTGGACACGTGCTGTGGCCTCCCTTGCCCTGAATATTATTCCCTCGCTGCTGCTGGTATGAGTGCCCATCAGTTTTTTGTAAATTGTTGTCCTGCCTGCCTTTCCACCCAGTCTTGATTTAGTTGAGTGATGTGATGCACACTTAGCTTGTGGTTCTCCCAGCCTCTCATCAGTCTGCTACAGCCTTGGTGGTTGGCTGCGGCTCTTGGTACTGCTGCCTTCAGAAACAAGGTACTGCGGTTGTGATTGCTCAACAGGCTATTAAGTACCTTCTCTTGATGGGACCCTTTTAGTAAGCCATCAGCAAGGGCTGTAGTTCTGCAACGGGCTCCTTTTCCAGTGGACAGACATGCGGATTCCCTGTTGTTCCCCTCCTGCACGTGGTCCAGCGGCCTGGGTTTCTTCAGTGTGGACCTGCTCGTGGTGCCTCGTGCAGCATTTGCTTGCACTGTTGCACGGGAGGTGGATGTGTGAGCTGTGCTACCTTCTCTGGTAGGTCTCCCCACGTGGTGTGGGGAGTGGGTTTT
Source organism: Corvus brachyrhynchos (assembly GCF_000691975.1). Lineage (NCBI taxonomy): Eukaryota > Metazoa > Chordata > Aves > Passeriformes > Corvidae > Corvus > Corvus brachyrhynchos. Next base: position 5,502,504 of record NW_008239547.1, on the reverse strand, counting down.
GTGGAGGAAGGCTGGATGTAGCTTGCTGGCCATTGGTACAGCTGACCTTCCTCTTCCTCCTCATTCATTTTCAAATGTTTTTTGTAAGACAGACTATTGTAATCAGTGAGACATTGTACAAATTAAGTTAAATCAGTATTAATCACTAGCTGTAAAATTGCTCATGCCACCTTACGTGGCACTTGGAAAATATATTGATTAGATAGATCCAGAAAAAATAGAACCCATGCTTTAGAGTAGCAGAGCCTATTCCGTCTCCTTTGCTTTTCTGGAACTTCAAGTGATTTATTTTTTCTAACTTTTTTTTTAGGATGGCCAATCCCCTCAGCATCCTTTTAATTCTTAGGAGCTGCCGTCAGGCCTCTGAGAGGGAATCCTTGTTGGGAGTGCCTTTTTTTTCTTATTTCTTGCTTTGCCTTTTAAGCTGCTTCTATTGATAGAGCTCATAAAGCAATTACATAAATTAAATCAATCTTAAAAATGTAATTAAGGCAATATGTAGTTAGATTTATTTTGGAAGTGTCATTAAAAAGTACTTGCCAGTATGTGTACTATTCCCCTATGACTAGATTTTTAAGTCAGCTGCTATACTGTGTGCCCAGTAGAAAATTTCCTGTCTCCCAGCAGCAGAAAACTCAAGAGTTCAGTTTGTTTTCCTGCCTCTCATTGCCCGTCTGTCTTTACATTGCTGATTCTACAAATTGTTTCACTTGCCCCACTCGTGTTGCTTTGAATATGTTCTAACAGCCGCGTTCTCGCTGTCAGTTCTAGTGTTGCTGGTTAGAGACTCAAGATTTCTCAGGCTTCTGCTCTGGCGTAGGTGTGCAGGGATGTTTTTTAGACAAACACATCTCAAAGCTGTACACGACAATAAGTTTTTGTTGTAGGGGAGAGTTAGCTGTTTTTTCTGAAGAGGATGTTTGTTTGCTTTTCAAGAGGGAGATGGTATCACAGATCTGTGAACAAATGAATAGATGAACAAATTCTGCAGCTCTGTCTCCTGGACAGATACTGACAATATCTGCATCTGATTTAATGCTCCTTTTGTGTCAGAAAACTAAAATTTGTTGGATTGTTCTAATGCTGATGAATATTGTTATTTATGGTGGCAGATGCGTTCTCCTTTTTTCTGTGTAGTTCCTCCTTGCTCTTCTCTGCTCTGTGGTGTATTGCGTTGCCAACTTTCTAAAAAGGATGATGTTTCTTGTCATTCGGTAACCACAGGGGACCACAATATTGACCAGTATCTGTCAGTTTTTGTGGTTGTGGAGTTTCTGGGGTAGCCTACAAAGCCATTTTTGTGTTTACCCACAAATGGGAAGACAAATTCTATTTCTTTTTTTTCCTTTTCTTTTCTAATTTGTCCTGCATAGGTGTGGTCCAGTAACTTAAACTCCTAAAACCGTAAGTCAGAATAAATTTATGAGAAGACTTTTTCTCTGAACTTTTTTCTCTCCCACCATGTGGATTATTAGTGTAAGTACCAGTAAAAAGTATAGACAGCTTCACTGTAAGAAATTGTTGTATGCTTTAGCTGCGTGAGTTTGTAGCCCAATTCAAGACACATGTAAGCTTGCTGAACAGCTTCTATTGGGAATGTTACACAGAAAATGAAAATTCTGACTTCTGTGAATGAAAAATGAGACATTAGGCACCTTATTCATCACTAAATAATATGATTGCTTTTTTCAGAACTAAGGGTTCTCTCTTTAGCAGATTGTTGTTATTAAACATCCTGTATTTTTGTAATAACCACCTTATCTTACTTTTCTATTCACAGACTAATCAGAATGTTTAGTGGGATTCCTGGGCTATTGGATTCCGCCATTAATGGATTGGATATGTTCAGAGAGATGGTAAAGTCTCTCTAACAAAATTTGCGTGTAACCAAGCACATGGAAGGGGAATTAGCTTGATGAGACTATAATATTAACGTTTTCTTTTGCAAAAGGTGGTAGAATTCCTACGTGTAGTTGTCTTTGGGGTGTCACTGAGCAGAGACTATTAAATATATTAGTGATTTTTTTTTGCTATATCTTTCTCATTTCTCTTTACAGTCAGCTGCAAAATGGGTTATGAAACATACCTTCTGTCTTAAAAGCAGTTTCATGTGCCTTTTTTCTTTTCCAACAGCAAAAACAAATACCATTAGTATTCTTGTGGTTTTATTAGAGGGGAAAGTTTTGAGTAACAAAGCTGAGACTGGAATCTTAACTTTTGTTATTGCTAGTAAGAACTAAGAAAATACTGGTCTTTTCTCACCATCTTTTTCATTCCTTTCTTTCTACCACAGAAGAACGTTTTGCAAATCTTTGTTAAATTAATGCATTTCTCACATTTTGTCAGCAAATCATTAGACTATAAAAGTCGCTTTCTCTAAAATTTTAATCTGTAATACCACGTTTAAGTGCAGATTCATCTTTATAACGCTCATAAACTACAACATATACAGTATCTAATGCTGTTATTTTCTCCCCCAAATGATTGGCATCATATTGGTAATTCTCTTATTTCTCCTTCGTGTTTTGTATGAGATCACCTACTTATGCTTAACTTAGTCCTGATTTTTACTCACTTAGTTTTAACTTCTGCTCTTGGTACATTCTAGTGCAAAAGCAGGAAGAAGGGCTGTTGTTTGTATGAATTCTTGTTGTTTTAAACTATTAATTTCTCTGCAGTATTTACACTACAAAGAAGTACTTGCATGTAGTTAATTTTGTGTTATAGCTATTCATAAAAATTTTTTTAACTTTATAGATGTACAAGTAAAAGCACTGTTGATGTGGAAGCTGAATGGAAAAAGAGAAATCTTTCTTCTTTTCTCATCCTTTGTGGTGGTATGAAAAACAGTAATTATATATTGGGCTGAACTGAAACACTGAATTTATCTTCATTCAAAGATGACTGATTTGTGGTTATTTAAAAGAGAAGAAAAATAATTGTATTAGATTAATTTAGGAGGAGTCAGTATTTCACTTAGGAAATGGTGATGAGTCAAAGGTAGTATCTTGGATATCAATGCATACTTGGTCTCTGAAAAAGAAACCTGAGACTGGGATGTGTAGTTTGGCATAATCTTGCCCTTGAAATAAATACTGAGATAAGGACGTGTCCATTCTGCAAGGGGGAAAGGGGGATAAGCTGTCATTCGGGTGTTTCTTAATTTTCTTTGGTGGAATTGTAGTTTAATGTGTCTTAACATGGTGCTAACCTTGGGCAGTGGCACCAAGAGTCACATCTGCCCCTTGTGCAGGAAGCTGCTCTACGAGGCCATCTCATCTGTCCTCATCTGCTCTTGTAGGGCTGGGTCCTTGTAGGCTGGCAAGACCTGCTGGGAATGATCTTCCACAAAGCAGAAGATGCTCTCCCAGTGAGCTGCAGGGTAACCAGTGTCCAGGACCATATTGGGGACCACAGGAGGTCATTTGAAGGACCTGGCATTCTAGTAGCTTGGCCAGCATCCTGTGCAAATTCAGCTGCTTAAGAATTAAATTGGCAACATCCAAGCTCTGCCTAGACCTTCAGCTGTCTGGTTTTCCAGATCTCGGGTAAAGAGGTTTTGTATAAAGATGAGTACAACAAAGAGGAAGGCCTGTTTCTGAAGTGTAGATAAATACAAAGAACATAATCTTTTTGGTATTAAATAAAAGCATTCTCCCAGGTGTCAAAAGATGACATATTTTAGTAGTTGGTTATCGATAACTTTGGAATAAATTTTGTATGGGGGTGACTTCTCATATTTCTACCACATCTTTGACAGTGGAGTGGCTGAAGGCTTTGTGCTTGTCCAGTCAGCAAGTGAAATGCTCCCTCTTCTGTTAATGAAAAAGAGAAATGAGGAAATCTTTGCTATCATCATCTGCAAGGTTGGCCAGGGTAAGCGAGGTTGATGTGCTGCCAAAGTTCTGGCCAGGCTTTTTTCTTCTTACATTGATGTTTTATTTTCTTGTGTATTAGGAAATTAGTGGGCTTAGGATAAAGTCAGGAATTACCTTCTCAGAGGTTCCTTTTGTGCTTTTGCAAGATTGTATTTTGTGTATGCTATTGTGCTCACTTTGTGATGCTAGGTGGTGATTGTCCCAAAGCTGAAAGGCATGCTATAGCCCATCTGCATAAAATACAAGGCTTGACAGTTTTTGAATTATCAGTTTGCTTGTTTTGTGTCAGAATAGATTAGAAATCTTTCAGTTACATATGAATATAACTTATATACATTTCCAAAACATCTGAAAGTGTAACATTTTAGAAGATAACATTTGTTCTTTGCTTTTACTGTGCAGTTCAAAAATGGGGAGTGATTTTTTTGTGTTGTTTTTGTCACTTCTATGCAAATACAAATCAATGTGAGAAATAAGCATACAAGAACATCAGTGTAATTTTTCCTGGGTGTGGACTTCAGCATAAAAAAGGAAACAGCAAATTTCCTTTTTTGGAAGAACATGCTGTGCATATCAGCTATAGGTTGTTAAAAATGCATAATAAAATCAATAAACAGCAATAAATATTTTTTCCTATGTATGTGTTATCTCCCTCCACTACACATGTTGTTTACATAACTTCAAAGGCTAGACTAAAATGTTATACAGCCATGTTACAGATATCTCATTTCAGTGAAAAACTCAACTTCAGCTTTAAGGAGTAACTATACTGTGTAAGATTGCTGCCAGCATTTTTACCACTGCCAGCTGACCAGTTTGGAGGGTGTTTGGATAGTAATAAAAGAGTTTGCACAGATACTGCCTCTTTTTGGTGCATAATTCACAATGCAGTTTCACTTTCTAGATTAATAATATCTGTATTTAAGATGATTAACCTTTGCTTGTAGCTGCAAGCAATTTTAATGCTGTCTCTGCAGAGTTTAAAAAAAAAAAGCTCACTCATTAGTGATAACTCAAAACTCTGCAGCAGACAATTGATTTTCAAATTTACCTGAATTTCATATTTTGTAAAATGTTCCAGTGGCTTTTGAACCATGAATTCAACTAAAATTGTGTTTAATTTTCATAGGAATGTGGCTCTGCAGCAATTTATACCAGCTGTAGGTCTCAACTGTCCCTCCTGCTTGTAGCTGTGCTGTTTTGCCATTCTCCTTGCATCAGCAATGGAAGTTAAAGGGCTGTACATTGAGTTATTGAAATAACTGTTCTGGTTGAGAAGTAGCTTGGCAAGAAATGAATTTTCAGCTAGATCAGCTGTTGCAGCTGGGAGACCGCATGCATTGCAAAGGACATGCTTTAGAGCCAGAGGAGGAACGGGAAAATGTGCAACTCATACCAAGAGCGTGTGGCACTGTGGTAGTCCGGAGGTAAGTTGGCATAAACTGCTGTGGAGCCTCACAGCATCTGCTCGTGCCTGCTTCAGTGCTCTTCTGACTTGAGTAATCCATCTCAACTTGCTAGATCAGGTGAGAAATCACTCAGGAAGGCGTTACTGCTCAGCTTGTTCCACTGGCTCAGCTGAGCGGTGAAAGTATCATCCACAGTTGGCACCAGAAAAATGAAGGGTGCAAAGTGGGGAATTTAAGGGTCTGGAGAAGTTGAGCTGTCTCCTGGGCTCACTAGTAGCAAACTGGTAGATGTACTTGGCTACTATGAGAAACCTCATCTTTTATTATCTTTTGCAGTGCTTTTAGAAGCAGCCTGTGGACTCCACGTTTAAAATCCTGCTCTGGAAAGCAGCAGAAGTGTATGAATAGGCAGATTGTTCAGGCCAGGAGTGCTTTTTAGGAAGTACTTTGTGATGAGTCTGGGTGGTTTTGATTTTTGTTTTTTTAAGTCTTTTAAGGCTGAAGTTATTTTTTTCCTGAGATTGGTGAGCTTTTTGCAAGTACTCGAACTTGTGTCAAAATCTGGATGAAGTCCACTGTTTGTTTCAGTTTGTGCTTCTGCCTAGCCAGTTACACTGCCATTGAATTAATCATCATCATTAGTTATGTACACAAAAATGTACAACAAACGTATGAAAGATTAAATATATATAGAATTAAATTATATTCAAGATCTCATCAATACAGTTTTATAAGGCTGTATGTAGTTCTGTGGGATGACCAGTTTTTTATTATTTCTGCATGATCATTTTTCTGGACACTTACCTGGCATTAAAAGAATGTTGAGGACGAGATTTGTTTCAGTACAAGTCTCATTCTAAATTATGTTTGAATAGTGAATATATAGTGAATATTTTTTAAAACTTGATGTTAAATATTTGAATACTATCTGTAAACATTATTTTATGTGCTTGCCATTCAAATTCTGAATTAAAATATGAACAAACAACAACAGACCTAAAATCCTTCAGTATTTTGTTCTTTGCTTGTGTTAATTTTTTTGGCCAACTAATTTATTCTGATAACCTGTAAAAATAAAATCAGAACAGTTCTTCAAACTGGCTGGCTGTGTTATAGAGCATTTATAAACAATTTGTCCAAGATCAGCTTAGGATGATTGGGCCATGACAGCCTGAATTCAGGCTGGCTTAGCAGCAGAGAGCCCAGTGTAGTTTTGAAGGGCAGTCAGTTCATCAGCCACCTGCCCCTTCTTAGAAGCTGTTTCTTCAGCACTCGTCTGCCCTTGTGGAGGTCTGTTTTTCACTGAGGCTTACAGAAAGTGGCTTTTGACATGGAGGGGAAAGGGATATCTCAGGGTCCAAGTGGAGCTGACTTGGGATAGAGGTTGGGGAGGTCCCTGAGGGGTAGAGCAGGATCAGAGGTTGCTTTTTTGGAGATGCTGCAGCACTGCTGATCCCTTCAGCTTTCATCTGGGTTTTGGCTGCTGAAACTGTACCCTGAGTGTTAATGATAGCTCCTGGTGGGTGAACTCTGCCATGTAATGACTGACGAGTTTCCGCTGAGTTTGCTCTTTGCGGTGTGCCAGCTGCTGGCTTCCTGCAGTACCTGCGGCAATAGCCAGCAACACATTTGCAATTGTTTTTTCTTAAAGAAATAGATAAGTGAGACATTGTATTAACTGACATTCTCTAGCTTTTTACTTAAGAACATACTTGCCTCTGTTCTGCTTTTCTTTTAATAGAAAAGCTTGGATTAAAGTAAGTTTATCCAGATGTTGTGACAGTCATGGAGGCAATACAGCCTCGGAAGCATCATTTACAGTCAGCTGTGTAAGAGCTATATTTATATGCTTAACTAAACTTTCTATTTCCCCGTGTGGATAAACGTGAGGTTTAAGATGCACAAAATTAAATAGTCTCTTTATGGGAGTAGTAAGTGGTGCAGAGTGTGCAGGAATTTAATACTACCCCATGGAACAGACCCCCATGTTTTCTAGAATGGCTTAAATCATTATGTGGCATTCCTAATTGTCATCTGTCTGTGATGGAAATGCTAAACTTAGCCAAGAAGTCTTGTAGACTGGAAAGAACTATGTAAGCAAGTTAAATATTCAGTTCACACTTTCTCCCACCAAAAAAAAAAAAATGGTGTTACATTTAGACTAGAGAAGAAATTAAGTTATGGCAAAAACAACTGATGGTTCTAAAAGCATTTGAAAAGTACTGAAACAACAGATTCTTAAAATTCCGTTTAACTCACATTTGTGTGAAGAGATGCTTGTAATAATGAAAATACTGAAATATTTGTTACAGAAAAATGCTTACTGATAACAGTGAGATTGAGTACAGTGATAATTCTTACACATTTCTGGAGACAACATGCTTTGAGTCGGTAAGGTTGCGGTGTACTTGAACTATTGGAAACTTATGTCTGAAGGAGCATAGAAAAGGGATATTTTTGACAGTGACAGTTTTAAGGGGAAAAAAATTACTTTTTTTATTGACACATGTCCACGTTGTACATTTATCCTTAAAGAGGAAGCTTTCTAGGTGTGCATGTACAGAGGTGCTGTAGATGCAGCAAACACTTTCAACCACGGTATCGGTAGCAATGGCCTTGGTGGGTTAGTGGTTTAGGCTTGGAGAGGTGCTGCTTCTGCAGGGTGCTTGCACACCAACATAAGCTGCACAGGAACAGGTTTTATTGTTTTGTCCTTTTCTAAAGTTCAAAGAGCTTCATAATGTCCTTGTAGGAATCCCAGGTTTCTGTGGGCAGGATGCACCAACATGGGATTTTATAAGCACAACAGTTGGAGAAGTGTAGAATTTAGAGCAGGAAGTAGTTATAAACTGGATTTTCAGAGAAAGGTGTAAATGTTCTAGTTTAAACTAGGTGCTAATCAATACTTAAAGCACATTGCTGATGTTTTAATGAGATATAGCTGCAAGCCTCTCAGTGTTCTGCTGGAGAACATGCAGAGTTGTATTTCTCTCCTGATTTAGTGTTGAACATTAAGCACAATACACCTGTTTGTTAGCCTAGTTTTCCAAAACAGTTTTCCAAAACAGTTATCAGAGTTGACACTATAAATTGCAGTTTGTGGATAACTGCCTGGGAAAAATACTGAAATGAAAAGGAACATTTTCATGAGAAAGGGCAGCTGACTTGTCTCTTAAACAGTTTCCTATATGTGGTCATCATGCACAGGTTGCTTGTTCTCGTGAGCTGTGTCTCAGTACTACCTGCCTTTCAAGCATTCAGATGCTTTCCAAATCAGCTCCTAAACTGTGGAATCTTGGCTTCAAATTATGATTCAACAGGTCAAGAAGATGTTATACAAATAGTCTCTTCGTGTGCGTTATAACCGAGCCAGGGACAAGGATCAGTAATACAGCAAAGTAGTGTTCTCAAATGAATAATGACCTGTGGTATGGTAGTACTGTGAAGATCTAGTCATGAATTACAGACTGACTGTGCACAGCAGCGTGTACACACACTGGTTGAAAAAAGGTCCTTACTTCAAAATGGTGCTGACTAACCAATGTTAGTCCTGCCTGCACCACAGTGCTCTCCAGAAGCATGAGAACAAAGGGAAGATTGATCAAGGTTGCACTTGGGGTTTCCTGACTAGAAAGCTGAAGGCTCTTTGTCAATAGCTGTTTCGTCAAGTTGCCCCTGTGCATCTTTTTCCCATTTTTTCACCTTCTGTCACCGTCGTCAGCATGAAATTTGGACGTGTGTGGGTTCTGAAATAGAAATATTTTATGAAAAGACAAATCATGGTGTGTTTCTTGGACTGTCCTGTGCAGGGCCAGGAGCTGGACTTCAGTGATCCATGTGTGTCCGTTCCATCTCAGAATATTCTGTGAATAAATTGAGTGGGCTTTAGCAGCACTAGCCTTCTTTACAGTTTGCTATGGCACTTGTTTTTGCTTGTGATGAGTATTATTTCAGTGTGCAGGCAATTGCAGGAGTTTGTCATTAAGAGAAATTATAAATAGATTTTTCTAGTGAAAACACTTAGAGAAATACAGTGAAACACATACATAAATACAATGAAGTAAGGCATGGTATGTAATTTACCCTGCCTTAATAAGTTTGCTGTGTTCCATAAAAGTCTACATTCCTTAGGCTTTTCCTGGCTTTCCAGAAGCTCCCTGGCTGCCTTTAGTTCCTTGTATTTAGGTCCTTGTATTCACTTTTAACTTGAGTCCCTCAAGAAGTCTGTATAGTTCAGATTGGTCAGGTCTGCAGTTAGAGAGGGATTTCAGCCCAGTGGGCACTGGTCAGAGTCATCATCCACGACACAGGAGGTTTGCAGTCAAGGCTCTCTTGTGTGTCTGAGTGTGAATATACATGTTCCCCTTCAGGGTGGAGCATTTGGTCAGAAAGAAATAATGGTCCTACTCCAAATCATGAACCCAGGTCTCTGGTTTTTCTCATGGACAATACGCTGTAAATCTGTAAATACTGCAGACAACAGTATCTGGAATCCCACATACCTTTTTATCTACCTCCTGCCATATGAGTCCTTCAGTGGGTAGACTAGAGACAAAACTGTGCCTTTTGTTCTGTGTAGCAGCTTTGGCTTAATTAAAGCTCTTACTAGTATATCCTATAGGATGATAGAGCATTCCTAGGAGATGGGAATGCAAACCCTTTGGGGCTGAGGAGGGACTGGAGCCCAGTTATCTTACTTCCTGTGTATGCCACAGTACTGTAAAATATCTGGGATCCATTACCACCTTCTGTCATGTCCCAACTGGTTCTACTGCATTTTGTCTTTCTCAGTGTGGAGAGATGTCAGATAACAGGAAACCTTATCATCTGCAGTTGTTCTGAAATCGCTACCTGTATTTTTTCTGGTTATAGAGGAAAAGTATGTCTTCCATCAAGAAAAATCTTCCCCATCCCAATGCTCTGCAGCCAGGCACCTAGCTTGGGCAGATTTGTTTCCATTCCATAATTCAAATCAAAACCAAAAATACTTTGCATTAAAAAATACACAGTTGCTTTTCATTCCATTGTTTAGAACTGTCAGTAAGTTGAGAGCTCCTGTGAAACCCAGGAACAAATATCAGTAAATTCTATATAAAAGCAATAATACGGTCAAACCATGTGAGTCCTTGTGACGTTAGTGGTTCAGTCTTGAAGCAGCTGTGTCCTGTAGAAACTAACAAACACCCCATACTCTGGGGACACAAGATCATACCATGAACAGCCTTCCAGCTCTGTTCTCATGGGCTGTGGCCTCAGCCTGCTCATACTTGTACATGAACATTTTCATGTATTCAGCTGACAAGGCCATGTGATGTAGGTCCGCATGCTGGGATTTCAGCAAAAGACACAAGGTTAATTTAGAGCCTAACACCTACTGATTTTTCCTACTGCATTCAGTCCTTTTTGGTGAATTTTAAGTGACTTGATTTCTTGGGAAATTTCTTAGAACTGTATGAATAAACTGTGGGTAGTAATGTAGTGTAACTCAGAGTCTTAGCAGTTGTGGTACTCTTCATGTTTGTCTACCTTACTGGGCATGGGAGCGGGGTGCAGTAATTTCCATGCCAGACTTGCAGAATTGTGATACCTTTTCTCATGTCTCAGACATGCAGAAATGTGTATTCTCATGTCTTTGTGGACTCCCAACCCTGCAGGGGAATCTTCTGAGCTAAGAGTGACATACACTAATTGTGGCAGGTAACCTTACAGAAACATACTGGAATGGAGGAGCTGGTCTCCCTAACCTAAGCAGAAAATCAGTTTCCTAGATTTTAACTCTCTTGTAATTGAAACTTAAGTCTTAACTGGTTTATGATATATTATTTTAATATGTGATGTCCTGCTAAAATTAAAACAGGACATGGAAGCAATTCTCATGAGTATTTGGAAGCTTGTTTTTACTTAACTTAGAAATAAGTGACAAATTAAATCCAATGAGAAATACTGTTGATTCTTCTATGCTGTAGCATCAGGGTAGCTGAAGTGGTTATGCCTTAAAGTTTTCTCAGGAAACATTTTGAGTAAGCAGTCTTGATGTGCTGAACTTCTTGTGTAAAAGTTATTTCAGTGCTAAAAAATTTTTTATTTTGCACTTCAGTCTGGGATAACATCCCATTCTTTCCTTATTACTGCACGCAGTTCAAAACCTGCTGCGTTAATGTCTGTGAAGTTGCCAGGGTCAGAAGGAACATCATGGTCTTGAGCCATGCTGTTGATAGATGTGTAGATAGATAGGCTGTTGAAGGAAGACTTACTTCTGGCATTCCCATTTGGACTGGTGTGCTGCAAAGTCCTGCTCTTGGGACTGCACTTCTGTTGTCCATCTTGACCTCATCCCTGATGATGCAAGGTCAGGAGCTGGGCCTCTGTGATGGGCAGCCATCACAGGGCTGGTCTGCATCCAGGGAACAAATAGTTTTGTAGGGCTGAGTTAAGGATTGGGTTCTTTGATTAAAATTTTTCTGGCAATTCAACCACCACTGTTTACCCCAAATCTCTGCTTGTTTAGTGAGGAATGCATCATGTAGTTTCTTAATGGTGGTCCTGGAATTTACTGTGCAGTGTATTCCAACTATACTTCAGTATCACATTAACACTGATTAAGTAAATAAGATAGCTGTGAAGGTCATAAATGAAGAATTACCAATTTAAGACTTGTGGGAAAATCTATACGACAGACATGGAAGTTTTAATCAAAAGTAACTCCTTTGTGTAAAACTTTTTTTGTACTGGTGTCTTACTCAGCAATATGCTTCTCTCAACATAGAACAGTAAGATACCGTTTTACCACTTTAATTTATAGTGAATTGCTTTTCTACAGTGAATAGTTGTATAAGCACATATGTTTAGAGTTGTTGCATATCCAGCTAAATTGGGGGTTGTAATTAATGACATCTGTTGTGTGAGTTTTGCTGTCAAGAGTATTTGCAGGTCATTGCTAGAGGTTTGTAATGTCTGTGTAATTGCTGTCCCATGTCACAAAGGTTGTTTGGTTTCTTCAGTCCCTTCTTTTCCCCCCACTTTTTTTTCAGAAATGCCAATGGGATTCATTTTGCTAGTCCATAAAATACACGCTGAAAAGTATGGCCCTCAGCTAATGCCAGGAAACCTTCTGGAGGGAGGGAAGAAGGAACTGTTTTAGCAGGGTAGCCATCAAGTCCTGAAACAGGCATCTCCAGAGACTATTTCATTCTGCTTATTTTAGAAACGTGTCTCTTCCTGCTCCTTTTTTAACCAGAGCCTTCATGCCTGAGGGTGGGGGCTTGGCTGTGTGACCAGTGTAGTCCAGCACACAACCACGGGCTGTGGCTGAGCAGCAGGAGCTTTTGCTTCCTTGCCCCCTCCAAGTTCTCTTTTTCTCCATCCTCATCTCACCACTTCTGCCACGCCAGGATAAGCTGTTTTGTACCCAGGTGGAAGAAACAAGACCCTTTCTGTGTTGGATTAGTTTCAGACAGACCTTTTCTTGCTCCAGCTCTCCTGGTGGCTACAGTAACACTGGTATCGATCAAAAAGGAAATGAGTAAGAATAATCAGCCAGGAGGTTGATTAACAAGAGCAAATAATCAACAAGGAGCATGGGGCAGCTCTTTTAAGTGACTGTCCGTCCTTGCACTGCATGAAAGTGGCTGTAAACATCAGCTCTAGGAGGAATCAATTCCATCCAGCATTTCTGAACTAAGATTTAAACCCATGAAAGCACAGCTCATGCAGAGGTGTCAGGCTGCGGGAAGCGTGAACACGAGTCCGAAAGTGTAAGCTGCGTATTCATTTCCAGATTTATAAGTGCAATTAGAGTGGTGTGTGGGGATATGAGTAAGTTGGCTGTCTGGATACTGCCTCAAAAAGTGGCGTGTGCACAACAGGTCAGCTCTTACTGCACACTGAAATGTTTCCCCTGTGGTCATTGTGTGTTTCAGTGGAAAGCTTTGCAGCAAGGCACAGTTCAGAATGCAGTAGGGGCAGATGCCATGTAGTGTTTTCCTTTGCTTGCCATCAGCTTGGTGGATACTGGATTACTGGGTCAGATGAGAAGCAGCTCAGCTGAGGGGCATAATACTGCAGCAACCTAACACGTTGTTAATATTGCTTTAATATCTTTTTTCCTTGATCCCATTTGCCCTGTTAATTTTCTGCAGAGATGCTATTGCCATTGTAATAAATAAATCTATAAAGGCTTGAGTACTGTGGAGTGGTTAATTTCTAAATATCTTGATGATTAGCAGAATGTGAAGGTTCTAAATACTTAATTTGCAAATTCAAAATTCTATGGAAAAATAACCCTTTTTTCAATTGTCAGTTAATGAGTCTCTCATTTCAAAGTAAAAGCTCCAGAAATTTCCATCAAAGCTGATTTGATAAATAAAAAATTTTCTTCAAGCATTGCTGTTTGTCGAGACAGTTAGCAAGAAAAAACAACTTGGAAAGCATTGAATCCAAACATTCAAGGTTATGTCCATGTTTGTTTTCCTAAAATATTTAACAAAACTAGAGTATGGTTCACAAATACGCAGAAATAATTTTAAAATGAGTTTTTCAACAGCGCACCATTTGCAGCCTTTTTAAAAGGATCCAAGTGGTGATTAAAGAAATATTAAAGAGATTTTGGTCTCTTGGCTTTGAGCTGCTTTTTTGCAGGAGAAAAAAACCCACCTTTTCAAGGATTCTGGAATATTTTTCAAGGATTTAGAAAGGGGAGAACAGGTGTAATAGAAAATAGTTAAATGTTGCATAAAAATATTAATTTATTTCTTGTAACAATTGAGGTTTTTTTCTGTTGCAGTCATCTGTGGTTGAACACTGACACGACATGTAGTTGTAGCTCCACCAAGGGTTTCCAAAGGCTTGCTTTGGCCATCTAGTGTACTCGGGAATTACTTGTTTGGGTTTATGCCCTCGGTGGAAAACCTGCGAGAGGGCAGTTCCCGGTGATGCCTGGGGACTTGCAGGGGAGTGCGTTTGGCGCTGCAGCGGCCGGCAGGAGGGTCGGAGGCTGAGGGTGTGTGCATGGCTGTGCTTGCATTGGACAGCAGTCAGAACTGAATCCAAACTAGCAGCTCTCTGCTCGTGTTTTCCCAGCCCTCGGCAGCTGGGAAAGCTGTTAAGCTGCGGAGGTAAAGGAAGCGAGCTGAGCTGAGCTGAGCTGAGCTGTGTGCGTCGGAGGGCAGGCCTCGCTCCGGGAGAGGCATTGGCGCAGCCATATATGGAAAAGGACATTTTCCTTGTTAACTTTACCGGGAGGCTGTGCCCAGAGCTGCCTTCATCATGCGGATGCATTTCCACTGGAACGTTTCTCTTCCAAGTGGTCTTAATCATAGCTTTAGCACTGTGTCACATCTTTGCTGACTTATTTATATAGTCCGTGAGGACTTGCTGTGCATCCACTCTCAGTCTGCCCTAAAAAGGTGAACTGTTTATAATTTTCTCATCTAGGCTGGCAGAAAAGATGGTATTCAACTGGTGCCAGTAGCTTGGCTTTTTTCTTACTGAAAAACCCACCCTGTTCTGGGCTGTACTAAAAGCAAAACTGCTTCTCGGGTAACAAAATACCCTTTCACTTGAGGGAAGCAAGGTTTACTGAACACTACATACCATAAAACCAGCAGAGAAGGAACCTAGAACTTGAGCAACCTGGTAAGACCTTGCTGTCCAGACTCCTACTTTGGTAGGTGAGCTCCTAACCATGTAACCACTGCCTTTCCAAGCCTTGATTCAGTCCCTTCATCTGTCTTCCACTTGCTCGCGTTCCTTGGGTCACCGTTCCCCTCTGATCACGGTTTGTGGTTGCACAGAATGAACTTAAGTGATCACTTATAGAGGGGCTTAATAAAAGAGTGTTTCTGGAAGACAGTTTTTGTGAGTGAAGGACTGGTCACTTACAGCAATGTGCAGAGAGAAATTGGAGTTGCATATATGCAATAAGTAGTGTTCAAAAATTAAGTAAGATATGATTCACAGTTGAATTTTTTCCTCTTTTTTAACCAGTAATTTCTTATATGCTTATGCATAACATCTATCAGAGTAACTCAACAGCATATTCTCTTAATTCTCCTGTGTCTAAACTCCACTGCCTGTCCTCTCACCACAGCATCCACTGAAGAGTGAGCCAAAATGATTTATCAGAAAAATATGAGCCATATAATACTGTTGTTGGATACAATTTGTTAGCAAAGGGTTGGCTTCTGTTTGAAACTTTCCCCATAAGATTTTGGAGTAGCCACCCCTTCTCTGATAATTCTGGCTGGATGTGCAAACTAACAACTGTGTTTCAACCCCAGATCAGTGTGCAAAAACTCAAAGCTCAACTGCTGTACTAATTTGAGCATTGCTTACTTTGTTGATAATTTATGCAAAAAATAGTACATCTTCTAGAAAAATAACATGTTCGTTTTAGGAAATTCTGCCAGATTCACTTGTCCTTGGCTATGCTTCAAGATATTTGTTAGAACAAAAAGTTATAAAGAATACTTTTGTTTCCAGGATGACTTAAAAGGCTTTAATTAGCAACAACATTTTAGGATGTCCAGGAAAACTGGCCATTATCATCTAAGTTCTCAGAGTTCTTATAATGAATAAAAAATACAATTTAAAATAGTATCAAAATTTAAAAGATGTGACAACTGACCCAGGCTGACTACCTGCTATTAAAGTAGAAAAAAATTAGAAAAATTTAGCCTTTTATTAATATTTTTAAAGCTTTTTCTTTGATATAAGTGATATCCATTAATTTTTTGTGGTCTAAAGAAGAAAAAATAGGGGCAGAGTTTATATCAAGGATGGTTTATGGTGCATATTTTGAGAGGAAATTTCTAGTTTGGTGTATAAAGTGCAAAGTAAGTCTGTAAAATGCCCTTTGAAGATTCCAAAGAAAATGTTTTGTGAACGGCCTTGGTGTTTATCTTGAAACAGAGGTGTGAGTATAGAAGCTCTGTTTCCGCCCTGTACTGCTGTGGTATCTTTATTTAGAAGTCTCTCTCCAATAACATTCAGAGCATGAATATTTTTTATAAGGTGTTAAAAAGCTTGGTTTGGGTTCTTCCCCCCAAGTGAGCAGCATTCTCAGACTTCTCATAGCTTGCTGGTTTACCTAGCAGAAGAGCATTTCAAAATAATTTGAGAAGCTACCCTGTTTGATGTCTTCTAAATACAGTGTAGCCCACAAACATGGTTTGTATTGGAGCAAAACTGTCCAGCTGGTGCAACTAAGATAATTTGATTTGCATTTGTTCCGTGTTCCTTGTCTCCTCTGAAACACAGTTATATGTCCACAGCTTCATGAAATTTTTTTTTCCCGCTTACTCATTACAACAAATCATCCAATTTGGTTTTTTGGTTTTGTCTTCCAGGCTAATTTCAAATGGCTCACATGTGCTGGCATTCTCTGTTGCTTGATATGGCATGGATTTGCTCAGCAAGGTAAGGCACTATCTGATTGAACTGCGGTACTTCAATGCTGCTTTAAAATTGTGTCTGTTCAGCAGTTACTTAGGTGGATAAATACATCCTCACTAGATAAGTGCTAATGGCAGTAGGTCAGTCATCTCTCATGTTAATGACCTCTTTGTAGTTGGAACTTAATTTACAAAGCCATAATGAAACAAAGTGAAATGCTGTTGTTGTAAACACCTTTTTATAAATGAAGTGACGGATTTGTGTTCCTCTTTGTGTTCCTGGCAAGGTGGAAGTGACTGCATAAAAGCTAATGCAAAGTCATGTGGAGAATGTATACAAGCAGGACCAAACTGTGGCTGGTGTAAAAAAACAGTAAGTGTTGCAAAATTCTTTTTATGGCTTGGTTTTTTCCCTTGGTTTCAAACTTCTGTATAGAAATGTCTGTTTTCATTAATAGTAGTTTCCTCTAGTTCTTCAATTCAATACTTACTTGTACTTAAAAAATCAAATACTGTGATTTTCTGGTTTGAGTATAGATGTTTTTCACAATGTGTTTACTTCTCCTTTTCTGAATCCTAAGTGTATACAGAACCTATAGGCCGTCTCATAGTTACTTAAAATGGCTCCAACGTGGAATCTGTCTGGGTATGCTTAATTGTATTCTTCCAGTGACATTAGAGTAAGAGCTAATTTTAGACAGATGTAGGTGGAGTAGGGAAA
>NW_008239547.1:5473040-5485093 GCF_000691975.1 Corvus brachyrhynchos | reverse complement strand
CTAAAAGAAAGATTTTCAAATTTTAGTTTTCTATTGTTGGTAGATTTGAGGAGTAGGAGATAGGTTTGTGTGAGTGGGTGGGTTGTTTCATTATGAAACAAAAAGTATTTTCTTAAGAAAAATTAAGTTCAGGAAACTACAAAATATAAGGTACAAGCAGTATATGCTGATGTATCTTCTTCGGGTTAGAAAGAGAAGAAAATGTTTTCTATAGCTCTTCTTTGGTTTGTTACTGGAAACTGAGAAATTTTGTTTCTTGCTAGGAGATGATAATGTATCTTTATTTCTATATACTGCCTACTTACTATTGCCCAAACCAGCTTATAAATTTGCAACATTTAATTAAACTGACGAATTTTATAATTTGGCCTTGAGCTGTCAGATTTCTTGTAGGTCTGTGTCATCAAAAACCAACAAGCTTTAGTATACATTTATTTATATGCATATTTTGGGGATGGGGGCAGAAACAGAATTGCCAAGTTTCTCAAGTAGAAGCCTTATTTATTTATATTTGAGGTTAAAGCTTTCTTAAGGTTTGAGGTAAGGATAATTTGTTCTGAACAAAGTTAAGGATTGGTCTTGCTTATGGGTGTTGCTTTCAGATGGAATTTCCCCGAAATAAGAGTTGTCTATCTTTGCCCTGCTATGTCAGCATATAGCTATTACTTTGTTGTGGAGTACCAAAGTACATTTGCATGAGCTTAATTAAAAAGGAAAGAATGTTAAAAGCAGGCTATATAAGTAGGTTCACATTATTGGCAACTATGTGAAAATATTTTTCCACTTCCAGTCGCTTTTAGAGTAGCCAGTTTAAACAGATGTCCCACTTCTGATGGAGGTGACATTGGGCTTTATTTTTTTTTTTTCATCTTACTTTTATCTTATACACAGACAAGTAGATGCAAACTCCTGGAGTAAATAGTAGTCACTGAATGTATTTAGTATAATTTAATATATTTCAAGACCATGTGTTTTATTACTAAACTTGGGGGGAAAAAAAAAAAGATGGAATCATTGTAGGAAGAGCAGTTGTGGGAAGAATATAACAATTTGCACATAGCTGTAAACTTAGTACTCTTTTGCTTGTGTTTTCTAGGACTTTTTGCAAGAAGGAGAGCCAACGTCTGCCCGGTGTGATGACTTGGCAGCACTGAAGAGTAAAGGCTGCCCTATGGAAGATATAGAAAATCCCAGAGGCAGCAAACAGGTGCTCGAAAATAGAGAAGTAACGAATCGTAAGAAAGGCGCTGCAGAGAAACTGAAACCAGAAGCCATTACACAGATCCAGCCACAGAAATTAGCGCTGCATCTAAGAGTCGGTAAGGACAGTTTCATCCCACTTCTGGGATGGTTTTCCTGTCACCACCGCATCTGCATGTTTTGATTTGAATGTGTAACCATTTTGTTACAGAAATGACTGTTGTTCAGATAGTGTGAATGATAGCAGAGCCATTGAGTTCAGCTCTAGGTGTTTAGATACTCCAAATACTGTTTGATTTTTAAGAAAGATTAGATATTATCACTTGTTCTATTTTTACAATAGAACTTAGGAGAAAATTGATACAACATGGAATGATAGATATATCAGAAATGTAAAATTGTTTTGTTTTCAGTATTTTGTAGTTGATTTTCTACAGTGTGCTTCATAGGATGAAAGTAGAGGAGTCAGCAAAAACTTAAAGCTAAGTTATGAGGGCATTTCCTTTTGCTTGAAGTGCTGCTGTTACCTGAAGTCTGTGTGTCTGAACAAAGTGGTTTTGTAGTTATGCAGCACAATTTTTGGATTGCTACATAAAATACCTTCCAGAGGCTAAAGATATGGACACAGGACCACAGTAATGAAAAAAACAAAGTAGTTATGTACCATTTCTAGCCCATAAAGAGAACTTTATCTCCTTCAGGTGAGGGGGATGGGGAGGAACAAGGCTAGTGGCTCACTTGAGCACAATGGAGATTGTCCTTAAGGAGAGTTCTTGGGTACTGTAGGCTCGTTGAACAGCTGCCTTGTATTTTCCTGGAAGCAGAACTTGTGTACTTGGGATCAGCTGCTCAGTGGTGGTTGCAGTAATAATTGGAAGATGATGTTAAGCAGGCTCAGCGTGATGCGGAGAGGAAAGTAATGAAAATTATTTTGCAATTTTAATATGGCTCCTATTTATTTCTAATGTGACCTTTTTTGCTTCAAACCAAATTATTGTTCCTCTGTTGACACAGAGGTTTCTTCATCAGAACATAGCAGAGACCTGGGCAACCAGAATCTAATTACCCAAAAGATTGTTACTCTGTTTATAAGCACTTTTCTTGGTGTAAGTTCTCTGAGGGACCATGTGCTTGCAGAGGGGGACACTTGCTTTCTGTGCAGGGCTTTTGAAATATTAGCTAAGGAAAATCTAAACAGATTTTTGTGGTTGTTTTTTGTATTATGGCTTTTTTTCCCCCTTTGTTTTGTTGGGGTTTTTTTTGTGAAAACCATATTATATAGCTGTATGATCCATATGCTGTTCACTTGCCCATTTAATGGTTTTCTCACTTTACTGATTTTGCTGATGTTTAGCAAATGTTTCCTAATTATTAAGCAAACTTAAGCAGCAGCAGTACTACCATTTAAGTTCAATGACTGAGGGGAGCAGGAAATCCTATTGATTCTATTCCTTATTTCATATATATAATAGGCAAAAGAATACTGTTCCATTTTCTGGGAAAGGGGGTGTGTGGTATGTGTGTGTAATTCTTCTGCACTCTCTCAGCATCAGAGTGAGACTACATTCTTCTATAAAATGCAGGATCTGGGCTCACAATCACAGCAAATAGTAACTTGCCATTCTCTCGCTGCCATTTTTGTGCTCTGAGCTTGGTAGATGCAAAGCAACTTGCAATATTTCATCCAGAACTAATTTTTCTTTTATAAACCTGTTAAAACAATGTGGTTTGTTAACTTCTGAGAATTACTGAAGTCATCTTGGATGAAAATAGATCTTGAAAATTTGTGCTATTAGGTCTTACAGGAACCTTGTTAGAATGACTGCAAGTTTTAAGATTTGAAATTGCAGCAACTACAAGAAGCTTGTTTTTTGACAGGCTAATATTTTGTGTGGGGAGATAAAGTACCTCAGAAATATGAAGTTGAACATTTGAAAGAAACACTCGTTGACATTTTTTTCATCCTAATTTGATGTTAAGTATTTCAATTAACGGGAGAAAAAAATCACTTGCCTGTAATTCAAAACCTTCATAAATATTTACAGACCTTTCCTTAGAAGGGCATTTTTATTGCCAGTGCAGTTGTGGAATTTTTAATGGTTTCTGTTTGTTGTTTAATCTCTGGAACAGGGGAACCCCAAACATTTTCATTAAAGTTCAAGAGAGCTGAAGACTATCCTATTGACCTTTATTATCTTATGGACCTCTCCTATTCTATGAAAGATGATTTAGAGAATGTGAAAAGTCTCGGAACAGCTCTGATGTTAGAGATGGAAAAAATAACTTCAGACTTTCGGATTGGTAAGAAAGATTTGCCTATTCTAGAAAAACAGTAAGTAAACCCCCAAAGTTTCCTTCCTGATGTTTTTCACATGACTGTGTATGAAGAGTAATTTTTTTTCTCAGTTTAGCAGTATTATGGCAGATGTTCTAATACACAGAACCTGTTGAACAGCATAAAAGTATTTGGTGTTGATGGAGAAGGTGAGACATAAACAAGTATAAGAGCTATTTCTGATGTCAGTTCAGCTATATTGCATTTGAATTCTGTTGTGTCATAATACAAATGAGACTTCCATTCTTCAACTTACAGGGATTTTATTGTTCTGTCTTAGGTTTTGGCTCTTTTGTGGAGAAAACTGTGATGCCTTATATAAGTACAACACCAGCCAAACTCAGAAATCCTTGTACAGGGGACCAGAACTGTACAAGTCCATTTAGCTATAAAAATGTGCTTAGCCTTACCAGTGAAGGAAACAAATTCAATGAACTTGTAGGTAAACAGCACATTTCTGGGAACTTAGATTCTCCTGAAGGTGGATTTGATGCAATAATGCAGGTTGCAGTTTGTGGGGTAAGTGTGTATTACTCTTTTTTTACTGCTCTATTAGACGAAATTGTTTGAATGCAGCCTTAGTGTTTTATGGTGGCTGGCATTTGATTATGTCACCTCCTGCAAGCAAGACTGGGTAGGTGAGGAAGAGCTCTAGTGAGTGAATGAAACTGGGAAATGCGAAAGTGCCAAACAGAGCTCGTGATCACAGCGCACAGAGACAAAGATTTTTAAGTTTGCTGTAGAGTAAGAGTCAGGTTCTGCTTAAAAGTGTATGAAATCCTGAGTAAGCAGTTGTTCCCAGATTACTTTAAAGGTCTGTAAGCTCCTTGTAATTGTGGTTGCAGAAATCTGGTGTATTGTGACTTCTACTAGTTTCTCAGACAGAAGTAGACGGAAAACTGGTTTTTTATTTATTTTTGGAGGCCTAAGGATTCTTTGTTTCTGTCATTTTGAGAGACTATTCTATGCACCTGTACAAAATGAATTCCCAAAAAAGCGATATCCAAGTTTATTTCTTTGTTACCACATTATTTTTGCTGTTGATCAATGGATTCAAGACTTTCTGAAATGATCTGGATTCTTAATTTAAAAGTGCAGTGTTAATCATAAGCCTTCTAGGGTTTTTTTGGTGGCAACTGGTATTATATGACACTTTTACATGGTCTTCTCTCCTGAAATTAGCTAGGGCTTCAGCCCCATGGAAAAAATTTTAAAAATAGGAAAGCTTACATAATTAGGCCCTGCAGTTGTGGGCCAGGATGCTCATGGGCCAGTCCTCTGGCAAGCACTGTGCTGGGTGCAGATCTGCACTAGGTTGGCAAAGCCTGATGATTCTTCAGAGCCTAATGCTGGGCAGTTCAGTACTGTAGTGACACTGCGCACACCAGTGTCCTGGGGCTGCCTGGTCATGGCATGGCAGTGGACTTGGCACTGAAGAGCTGGGCTAATGGGCCTGATTTCTAAAACCTCTTCAGATACTCTAATGAGAACTGAGCAGGGTCTGTCCCAAAAAGAATCTTTCTTGCATTTGATGAAAAACCTGCAGCAGATGTTTTGGAGAAGATGTTTAACAAAACACAAGTGCTTCCAAGGTTTGCATGAATCAGTGTTTTCCATGGTGACACTGCAGTGTGGCTTCTCCTAAATCTGTCTACTTCTCCATGCATTTCTCTCTCAAGTGTTGGTCCCCAATGCTTTAAAATAAATTGGTACAAAATACTAAAATCTGGTTTTGTTTTTCCCAAGGAACAAATTGGCTGGAGGAATGTTACAAGGCTATTAGTGTTTTCCACGGATGCTGGATTCCACTTTGCAGGAGATGGTAAACTTGGTGGAATTGTTCTACCAAATGATGGGAAATGTCATCTGGAAAATAATGTGTACACAATGAGCCACTATTATGTAAGTCTTTATATCATCTTCTAGGGAAATGAATATTTTATGATGCTTAAGCTCAAAAGATCTCATTGGGTCATCAGATATAATTTCAGACCATTATGTTTCAGAAAATGTATCTGTTTCCATCAAGAGACTTTAGCTTAACTAAAGAATTGAAGTGCAAGAATTAATCCAGTCTTAATTGGAAAATTTCAAGAAATGGCAACTTTCATACTATGATTATGTGTTGTTGGATTTTAACCTCTTTGATAACTAATACTCCTGCATATCACACAGAATCACAGAATATTCTGAGTTGGAAGGGATGCATAAGGGTCATAGTCGAACTCTTAAGTGAATGGCCTGTATGTCCACTGGAAAACTGTGGTGGCTGTCCCATTATTTTATCATTTCACCAGTCTTCATGTTCATAATAGTTTACTAGTGTGAAAAATACTATCAAATATCTCCTTGAATAGTTTTTTAAGACTGAAATCTTAGGATGCAAAGTTCATGGTACACGTATGGTTAACATTGCCTTCGTGGTTTATTGAAAGGGAGATTAGGCAAAAAGTGGAAAGAGAAACATTTACCAGATGGGGTAACCACAATAAGCTTTACCAAGTTTGCGTGTTCATAATATTCCTAACTTTGAGTGAAAATTGTTCAATAAAAACCTAAAATAAATTCAGTTTTATTTCATCATTTCTTTATGAAACAGTGCAAGAAGTAGTGGTTTTGAGGGACTGGAGAGAATTTTCTGAGAACATTAAGATCAAGGATTTAACTTTATATATGACATGGAATGTGATAATGTCTATGAAGAAACACCTGTCTTCATGGGGCATTCATGAAATCTTAACCAATGCCTGTTTGTTTTCAGAGGTTGTTTTGCTTTAGAATTGTGATGTGAGCTGGGTAGTTAGGAGTTGTATGTATGTTTCTTAAGATTATTTGTATTTATGATGTCAGAGTCTTTCTGCTTATTTTCTAGAAGTGTGTCTCAAATTTGAATTTAATTTTATGCTTGATTTTTTAGGATTATCCCTCTATTGCTCATCTGGTACAGAAACTTAGTGAGAATAATATTCAGACAATCTTTGCTGTTACTGAAGAGTTTCAGGCAGTCTATAAGGTAAAGAAATTACTCTAAAGTCATTAAAATTGCCTTATTTGAAATTAAAATAATTGTGAAAGTAAGTGATCATGGAAGTAATATTTTGCTACCCACATACATAATTATTAAGCTTTTTTACTTGCTCAAATCAGAACTGACTCTGTGTGTAATTTCCAATGAGAAAGTGCCCCTTCTCCTTACTGCTCTTCATGGGTATGAGGGAGTGGAGAACACGTTTGCAGTTCTAATTTTTGTGAACATTTTTACAGCAAAATTGCTGAGGGGGGTGTGGACAGTGAATCAGGGGACATACTTATGAAAGAACATATTTTGTCTCTTGTGCTCTATTTATATACCCCGTGTTTAAAATTAACTAAACTGCTGGATGTGATTGTGCAATAGGAAATGACTGTGTAAAGGACATGCATATTTTTCCTTCTTTTAATCTGTTTTTTTGGTTTTGGGGTTCTTTTTTAAACTGTATTCAAATTGTTTTTTCTTTTTTGTTGGAAAAAGATGCCTGCCTATTTTTAATGTATTCTAAGTGTGGTTGAAGAGAGATTGTGTGTGGTCAACTTGTACAAGAGAAGGGCTTAGTATTCTGTTGCCAAATGCAGAGTGAAAATGCAAAGGAGAAGAAAAGGCTGCATGTTTGTGCTAGTAGGGCTGTGTATAACCTCAAAAATTGTGATCATTTCTGGCAACACAGCTTTATTTTCTGAAGTACTTGATCTTGACTAGTTAATCCACTAACGCATTATATCACCATTTATATTACAAATTATACTTTGTTTGCTCATAAGATGGTAATTTTCCTTCTGTTTTTGTAAATATTGAAAGGAACTGAAAAATCTGATACCAAAATCAGCAGTGGGAACATTGTCTTCAAATTCCAGCAACGTGATTCAGCTGATCATTGATGCATACAATGTAAGTTCACACTTTATTCGGGATGTATTAATTTTTCTTGGTCCTAAGTTTTTCAAGCAGAGATCCCAAAGTGGATTAGTTAGTATAGTACACTATAAATATACTCCATTGCTGTAAAACCACACTAAACATTCAGACTCTATGGCAATAAGAGGTTAGACGAGTAAAAAGATACACTCTTAAAGCCATTTAAAATGGCATTACAAAGTAGAGTTACCATCCACGTTTTCCATTTCAAAAAATAAAATTCACAACCAAAACCCACACTGTTTCTTTAGTATCTCCACTTTTACCTTCTTTCCAAGTGTTAGCAAAAAAGGCCATTTTGCTGGGTTGACCCCAAAATATTTTCTTCATTGCTGCATTGTGTATAAATGAGCCTCACTTCTCCTTTGGGGTAGATGGGGTAAACAAGTGCCTCCAACATCTGTGGAAAGCTGCCCTGACCCTGTAACAGGTTCAGACATGAGAAGGGGTCACCACGGCATGACTTTGGGCAGCTCTGGGCTGGTGTTTCTCAGCACATTGG
The DNA here is from genome assembly GCF_000691975.1 of Corvus brachyrhynchos. NCBI lineage: Eukaryota > Metazoa > Chordata > Aves > Passeriformes > Corvidae > Corvus > Corvus brachyrhynchos. Next base: position 5,477,104 of record NW_008239547.1, on the reverse strand, counting down.
AACTTAAATAATTCCAGTGTGCCTGTGGGGTTGGTGCTTAGACTGGACATAGCTGTATAATGTCTGTTCTTCAGCAAAATGCTTCTGCAAGTCAGTTTGAAGTTAGGTAATAACTGTTGTTTCAGTCCCTTTCTTCAGAGGTTATCCTGGAAAATACTAAGCTACCAAAAGGAGTGACAATCAGTTACAAGTCTTTCTGCAAGAATGGAGTGAATGACACACAAGAAGATGGAAGGAAGTGCTCTAACATTTCAATTGGAGATGAGGTAACTCAGAGTATATGTGCTGCTACTCAAATACAAAATGCATTTAAAGTGTCCAACACAGCATTTGTATAGACAAAACTCCTTTTAGTAACATGGTACTCCACGTCTTTTTTTGCAGGTTAGATTTGAGATTAATATAACAGCTAATGAATGTCCAAAGAAAGAACAAAATGAAACAATTAAAATTAAACCACTGGGATTCACTGAAGAAGTGGAAATTAATCTCCAGTTCATCTGTGAGTGTCAGTGTCAAAGTGAAGGAGAACCTAACAGTCCAGCCTGCCATGCAGGAAATGGAACATTTGAATGTGGTGCATGCAGGTAAATAAAAAGATACTTTCTTTATTTTTCTAAAAGAGAAATATGAGCAAGATCTTTGTTTCCTTAATTAGGGTTTACTTGGGTTTACTTGTTTTTTAGTGAAAGGACAGTAATTGCTGTTACAGGCCTGTTTCTTTCAGGATATTTTGAAATACTGCCATATCTCTGCAAATAATCCCTATGCTTAAATATTGATCATTTGATCAGCATTATTGTATGAGTCAGAATTCAAATTTGGCCTTGAGTCAGCACTTTAAAGGATATAGGTCAGTTTTTGATGTTCCTTTTCAAATAAGGATACCAGATTTTCCCATCTATGTGTAGAAAGACTTCTCATACTTGGTGTCACTGTCACTGGTGTCCACTTGGTTTCCTGTGGGCAAGAACTGGCCTGTGGGTAAGCACAGCCTTCTGTTTTTGTAAATGCAGCAGTTTCCCAGTGATCTATTGTCTCTGATGGACACCACATAACATTTTGTCAATCACTGATGGGAACAAGAGCAACCTCCATTTGCTCATCAATATCTTACCCTTCATAATGAGAAGTGCTGGTCCCTGAAGATCTCAGCTCAGCAGCTCTGAAGATCATCTACTCTAATTCATAGGAAATCTTTTCATTGAAGTATGACAACAGCTACAGTGAACAGTTACTGTCACTTGAGAAATAATTATTGTTCTGTCACATGAGAGAGGGATTAATGATTATATGACAGTTTAGTTAGAGGGAGTGACACATAGTTTCTCACGTGGAATATCAGGTAAAATAATCAGAATAAGAGTAGCTTAGTCCAGTTCGTTTCAGTGCCTTCAAGAATTGGTACATAGGTGTCAGCTGGAAACCTCATTTGAAGTTTAAGTTGTAACATCCCTTGAGAGTGTAGCCACTTTTACTCCTGTTCTTTGTGCTATTCTTGAGGCCTTTTTTTGTGTGACTTTCAATTAAGATTACATTTTCAGTCATGTTTTTACCTTGCAGATGTAATGAAGGACGTATTGGAAGACTATGTGAATGTAGCACAGATGAAGTAAATAGTGAGGACATGGATGCTTACTGCAGGAGAGAGAACAGTACAGAAATCTGCAGTAACAATGGAGAATGCATTTGTGGACAATGTGTGTGCAAGAAAAGGGAAAACACCAATGAGGTGTATTCTGGCAAATACTGTGAATGTGACAACTTCAACTGTGATCGATCAAATGGTTTAATCTGTGGAGGTGAGAGATGCTTCAGCTTTCTGCAGGCAAAGCTGGTCAGCAGTTTATAGGTCTATCTTCTCTACCCAGTGGAGTAGGGATACTTAGCTAAAAGATCATAGCCACTTGACACCAGAGATGAGAGTATCCACAGGTTTAGTGATTGCAAACACTTGTCTATTAATTAAACAGCCCTCTGAACATGTAGTCTGTTAATGCACATTTCACCTTCCTTGAATCACAGGTCCAAGAACGGTGTGAAGTGAACTTGACTTCTGCTGTTTATTGCAGAGTTACCCTCAGGTATTACAGTTAAGAAGGCTGAGACAGCTGTCCTGAGATTGTAATGTTATACTGGCTCAGTGTAACCACTGTGTCAATAGAAAGAATGCCCTCAGCTTGCTTTTAATAGTGAGTGCTTGACTTTGGTGCTTGACAGGATACCAGTGAACTGCTTGACACTGTTCTGAAAGGTAAGTGAAGACTAGAATGTGCAAAATCCAGAAAAACCCCTTAAGCTCTTGAAGCAAGACTTTGATGATAGTTAATTCCTGAAATCAAAAGCAATTTAAATAACCATTCAGCAGCTAATGTCTAAATTATTTTGCTGTTTTGCATGTGGAAGTATCCAGTAGGAGCATAACTACTAGCTCAGTGTTGTCTGTGATACAAAAATAAAACAGAGAAGCTGCTAAGATCTAACTGAGTGATGAGAATACCTCATTTGTCTGATTTGCTCAGAATCCACTATTGCCCACCAGTTCCACAAGGGATGGGAGCAAAGGTTCTGGTGCTCCAGAATACACAGGAAATAAACAAATAAAATACATAGGTGACAGGAAAGTGTTGACTGAAACACTTTATCCTCAGTGGAGAAGGAGGGGTGTAGCCAAAGATCTTTCTTTGTTATCCAGACCAAGATAAAGGCATCTTGTTTCCTGTATTGGGAGTGTAAGGAGCATGAAGTTGGGTTGGGTGTGTGAGGTCAGAAGTACAGCAGCTGAACACTGGTGTCTTCTGGAGGCAAAGCTGTTTCATTTTTCTGTGTTTTGAATACTCAGTCAGTGCATTCCTCATCTTTTTAAGTCTTGCTTTATACGTTTGTACAGTGATAGATAACAAAGACAGGAGCAGTCAATTTATCTGTATGTGTGCAAAATTGTGAATTGAAGCAGTGCTGTAATGTTCTCTACCCAGGGGATATGGTCATCACATTATACTGTTCTTGATCTGATTTCCCAAGTCTTGTTATTTTGTTTATGAAAGGAAATCCAAATGTAGGAGAATGGGAAAAGGGGAGAAATGCCTGCAAGTAGGTTTTCAAGGAGCTGAAATTTATTTTGTACCTCTTAATTCATTAGAGTCTTCATTATCTCTCCACCATGGTTTCTTTTTCATTTATCTACCCTGAGGTGGTAAAATTTATTTCTCACTGTCACAGATTTTATGTTTTGTACTAGACCTGATTTCATTGCAATACCTTTTGGCTGCACAGGAAACGGGATCTGCAAGTGCAGAGTGTGCGAGTGTTTCCCCAACTTCACTGGCAGCGCCTGCGATTGTTCCTTGGATACTACACCATGTATGGCATCTAATGGGCAGATTTGCAATGGAAGAGGAACCTGTGAATGTGGCACCTGTAACTGTACAGATCCCAAATTCCAAGGCCCCACATGTGAAATGTGTCAGACTTGCCTTGGTGTCTGTGCAGAGCACAAGTACGTACCTAAAAAACCAAGTCCCAGCATCTGTGCATTGGAGTTAGTGATGTTTATATGTGAGGATTTTCAAAACAAAGCTTTCGATAGTTAAAACTTCAGCTAAGCTTTTTGATTAAAACTTTTATTCTGAAATACTATTAAAAAAGACTAACCTGACTGTCAAAAACTAAACCTAGTCCTGTGTGAGCCAGCGAAATTTGCATCCCTCCCTTTGGAAATCCAGGTTTTTAGAAACCTAGCATTTTCTGTATGAAAACTTTGAAATAAGTTTAGGATTAGTGGCTGAGCTGATTCCTGTGCAACTGACTTAGTGCTGAGAAAAAACCTTGGTCTTTCTAGTATAAAAGTCCTGTTCAATCTACTTTTTTCAATTAATTATTCAGTGATAGCCCACTGTAAAGCTTGTTACTCAGTTTGTTCTTTTTAACCTGTCTCAGACACTGTTCCACTGTAAATACCCTGTTCTTACAGTGCCTTTTCTGATAGTATTCATTTTCCATGTAGAGGTGTTGAAAAAGTTTGGGGTTTTTTCTGTCCTTGAAGCTTGTAGGTCATTCAGGGA
>NW_008239547.1:5450506-5472911 GCF_000691975.1 Corvus brachyrhynchos | reverse complement strand
TTGTGAAAAGGGCTTTTGTTAAGGTACATAAATGTTCTGACTGATATAAAGCTGTTTCTTGATTTATTTTTTCCTAACCTTTATGGCAAAAGGGTTGGTTTTTCTTGGGCTTTTTTCCTTACATTTTCTCCTTAACATTTCTTTAGATTAAATGCAAGAAATCCTCCATGAACACATTCAAAAGCGCTGCTTCTGTTTTGTCCTTCCCCAGGGACTGCGTTCAGTGCAGAGCTTTCGATAAGGGAGAGAAGAAGGAAACGTGTTCCCAGGAATGTATGCATTTCAACATGACGCGGGTGGAGAGCCGGGACAAGCTGCCGCAGCCCGGCCAGTCCGATCCCCTGTCCCACTGCAAAGAGAAGGATGTTGATGACTGCTGGTTCTACTTCACTTACTCTGTCAACTCAAATGGTGAAGCCAATGTCCACGTGGTGGAGACCCCAGGTAGGAACATGATGTTGCCTGTTCCTCCTTTGTTGTTAATTTGTGCAGTTGTTGGGTGCTACAAAGTACCTCTGGTTGATTGGGGTGAGTTGAATGCATTCAGAAACAGGTACCTGTTCCCTGAGTGATAGTTGTGCATGTCTGAGTGGCTTTAGAAAAATGTAAGTCTGCTAGATCTAGATTTTTCAAACCCTTGGGCTGACAGAAACAGATTCTGTTTTTTAAAAGCAGAAAGTCAATCAGTCATGTATATTTGTTGAAACATTTCCTGTTTGCACTTGATGTACCTTCAGGCTTATTTTATCTCTCCTGTAGCAAGTCCTATTTAGATAAAGGTTGATAATTTTTTTTTTTTTACTAGGCTTGTGCTACAGGTTATAAACAATGGTGTCTGTGGGGTTTTGATGCTTTTTTCTTTCCCTTTTCTGAATAATTTGGGATCAGTCCACATAAAATTGTGTACCATGTTGCAAACTGCTTGAATTATTTTATGCTGGCAACCTTTGCTTTTACTTAACTGAGGTACCTTCAATAATAGATCCCAAAAGCATTTTGCTTAGTTAATCCTTAATAGATCAATCTTCTAATAGAAAAAAAAGTGAGAACAATTCTATAGCTCCATCAGTAATTTACCATTTATTTACCAAGAGTATTGTTAGTTTGAATCACTGGACGTTGCATCTAACAGTACAAAATTTATGGTTTTGTACATTAGCAGTTTGTGGTCTCCTGATTTTTATAAGCCTGATAGAAAATACACACCTTAGAGATTTAGTGCTGTATTATATGCTTGAGGAATTTTCAAGAGTTGATAATTTTGATGATCATCACTTAACACAGGCCAGTGGCCAGGGGCTTTTAGAAATAAATACTGCTTCAATTCAGAATGTTTTAAATTCTTTACAAATGTAGTCCATAGTATAGGGGAGAAACTTGAGCACTGTCTCCTAGGACAAGCCATACATGCCCTACGCTTTTGAGGCCTGATCTTTTCTTCATGTATAAACTTCTGTTGCCTTAGCTCAGAGGTGAATCGAGCCCATCATGTACGAGGAGGCACCTTAATTTTGTGCCATACAAGTGCTGAAGGAACAAGCTCTGGCCAGTAGAGCTGTATTCTGTGGAGCAGACACGTGTTCCTTAGCTCCCAAGGAATTCCTTGTCGTGTCCCTTCCCACTTCCCTCACTCTTGCAGAGGCAGCTATGAAGATAAGGAGTCTGCGATGTGGGGGAAGCTGTGCTCTATTGACAGTTGTTCTATTGCACAGGAGTTGCATTAATTTGCTTCTGACTCCTTAAGTCTGTGCACTGAGCTCCGCAAAAGCCTTTCTTCAGTTTGTGATTATTGGGAATTTTATATTAATAGTGAAGTTGGCTTTTAATTTGAAGGATTATTATTTCTGTATCAGCCACTTTAAATCACTTTGCATCTCATCACAGTGCAGCTCCCTCACGGGGGGAAGTAGAGGAGCTGGCACTGATTTCTTCTCTCGGGTGACCAATGACAGGACCCAAGGGAATGGCATGAAGTTGTGTCAGGAGAGGTTTAGGCTGGGTATTAGGAAAAGTTTCTTCACCCAGAGCGTGGTTGGGCACTGGAACAGGCTCCCCAGGGCAGTGGTTGCAGTACCAAGCCTGACAGAGTTCAGGAAGCATTTGGACAATGCTCTCAGGCACAGGGTGTGACTCTTGGGGCTGTCCCATGCAGGGACAGGAGTTGGACTTGATGATCCTTGTGGGTCATTTTCAACTAAGAGTATTCTGTGTTGCTGTATGTGGGGCCTGTTCTGCTGGTCAGCATTTGTGCTCCAGATGCCACTGCCTTTGACTTGGAGCTCTTAAATGTTTAAAATACAATTGCCAGTTATTTTACTCTTAACATGTAGATAAATAGCTTAAAGGGTTAGCAGTGTATCGACTTTATCATCAGAACAGAAGTTGTTCTGTTGCTAAGATCAAACACAAATTAGAAGGATAAAAATAAGCTGGAATGTTACAGGATGTACATACTCCAAAAATTTTCTTATTTGAAAGAAAAGTAGTATTGGCATATCTGATATTCAAAATACTGGCTTCAGTACAAAATCAAATGTTAAAAGCTTCTGGATATGCATTACCTTTACTAGTTTGTAAAATTCTGTTTCCCTTGTTTTGTTCCCTAGAGTGCCCCAGTGGTCCTGACATCATTCCCATTGTAGCTGGTGTGGTTGCTGGAATTGTTCTTATTGGACTTGCATTGCTATTGATTTGGAAACTACTAATGATCATTCACGACAGAAGAGAATTTGCTAAATTTGAAAAGGAGAAGATGAATGCCAAGTGGGATACGGTGAGTCAAGCTTTCCTATGTATAAAAGCTGCAGTAGCGGAGGGAAAACAGAAGATTTTTGTTCATGTGCTTCTAAGTGTTTCAGATTGTAACCAGTCCTCCTAGAGAAGTACTTCTCAAGGCAGAAAAGAGAGTAGTAACTCGGATTTAAATAACATGTCAGAGAGAAGATGTAATGGTGTCAGAACAGCTCAGCTTTGCAGTTCTATCACGCTTTACAACATATGATTAAAACATTTATTACAAAGATGAGTCATTTCTGTAGAAGGCAAAGAAGAAAACTTTGTGCTCATTGAGGAGATCTTACAAATACTCACACAGGGTTACTTGGGAGACTTCCATAAAGTCACAAAATCATGGCTGGTGCTGGTTTGTTGAAATCTTCCCAGCTCTTTGCCAACAGAAAAATGTGCAAGAAAAACAAGCCTATGGTCTATAGGCTTTCGTAGGCTACGGAGTCACTGCCTCTGGGCAGTGTCAGGAGTCTGCTAATGAAGAACCCCTTCACTACACTTCTGTAGAAGTCAATGCCCCCATCTGCTTGATAAGAATATTTTTTTTTAATTGTCCTAGGAAGCCTTTTGGTTTTATTTAAGAAAATTAATTAATCTTGTACTGGGGAAAAATTTACTAACACTTTTCTTTATATATAGCATGATTTCTTCTCAGTGATAGTTGAATGTTGCTTTTCTTTTCCTGTTGAATTATTCGACATTGACCATTTCTTTCACTTCAGCAAGAAAATCCAATATACAAGAGCCCTATTAACAATTTCAAGAATCCAAACTATGGACGTAAAGCTGGTCTCTAAGTCTCAGTTTGTATCTCCTTTCATTTTCTTTCCTTTTTTTCCCCTTTGCATGTTACTTCAAACTCACTGTGTGTCAGTCAGTTAATCACAGTTTGAGTCTTGCTCAGTGTATCTACTGCTGCTTTGATTGTGGGGTTTCAAGAATGCAGCTTGAAAATTTTTAACTGCTTTTGACAGCAAGATTGCTTACTTACTAATACTGCCAGTACTGGCTTAAACTATTCAACAAGTGATTTTTAAAATTTTTTTGTAAATGTGCGGATACATAATAGAACAGCTCTTAGGACTGAAGAATATCTTTGGATTGCAGAGAGAGACATGGGAGGCTTTGTCTTCTATTTCCTCAAATCAGCAGTCAGTTTGCTTAAAATCAATATATTTGCTAAGCTAGATTAGATACTCCTAAAATATCCCAGCCTATAAATATCACTGTTTTTATTAGAATAGCTCTGTGAACATGCAGAGTAGCATTACTTTTTTTTTTGTAAACTGCTTCTAGTATAGAACTTGCCTGTAATTAAAGAATGAAAAGCATATACTCTACTAATTTTATAATTAAATATGCATCTTACTTTTTTCATCCTTATTTCTATTGAAACTGGCAGTAGCAAAAAAGAAGTGCAGAGATCAGAGTAGAGGGAGGGGAATGAAGAAGTTGGGAAGGCAGCACATCCATTAAACATCCATGGAGTTTTTTTCAGAAGCCAGTGGAAGGGAAGGATCTATATCTCTAATTTTACACTGTCTGCTGTCTCCCTTTTTCAGTGTTGCACTCAAAAAGGGGAGAAAGCAGAAACTGAGAGTACTTAAGCTCTTATGTGCTCTCACGGTGACAACAGTTCCAAATATTTTGTGTAGCATTCTGAGCCTTTCCCGATGAAATATACTTTCCTTTTCTCTTTGCAATCATTTCACTTTCCAGTGTGTCTAAAATGGAATGTAAGAAAATGTTCTTTTTGCCTGCTACATCGACCACATTCACCTCCTTTTCATTTTTCTTCCCAGAGTCAATTATTCTGGGGAGGAAATTGAGCTTTTGGTCCTTTCTAACATTTCACATACTCCATCTGGTTAAATTTCTTGTTACCTCTTCTTCTCCTATTCACTTAATTGTGTACTTTCTGTTGCATGCAGGACAAGCACCTAACAAGCCATACGGTGTGTAACTTCCATTCTGTGCTCTTGTTCCCTACCCTGTGACTCTTCAGGTTGTAATGTCCTTGGTGCTGCCATTTCTCCTCAAAATGTAGTTCCTGCAGAACACTTTCCTCTGGTGTAAATGAAGGGATTGACTTCTGCCTTTTTGGTTCACTCAGATGTGAAGGTTAAAAGTGTGAAAGGGTGTGTTTTGGGTTTTTTTTAAACATGACTTTATAATTTTTGGTATTCATAGAAATATTAGAACTCTGGGGAGAGAGGGAGGTGGGTTTATCCTTATATACAACTGGAAAAGAGGAGGTCAGCATTGTCAGAATAGGTGAGCCCTGAGACATAAAACAAGGTCTTCCTTTTCCCTATAGATCAGATTTTCTGGTGGTTTTAGATTATTACTGTAGCCTCACATTTAGATGAAGACTTGTCTTGTAATGTCAAGGCACCTGAAATCCCATTATAAGAAAATTACGCCCTAGTGGAGTCCCTCCAAGTGTGTGCATACACAGTTAAATTAACTCTGTGCAGTTTGTGTGACCCTTCCCCTGTCCCACAGCTATCGTCCACACGTGGGCTGGGGCTCTGTGGTGAGGGAACTGCAGCACCATGGAGTTTGTCATGGAGCAGGTTCCCAAATAGTTCCCTGGTGCTGGCCCACGATGGTGCAGATGATGCCACGGCATCATGGTGGTCAGTGCTCAAGGCAGCTGGGTCAAACCCAGTTCTGTTTGCCCGTGTTCTACCCCAATCCAGCCATAAAAGCTTTGGTGCAATCATGCTTGTAACAAGTCTAAGGATGAATTTCTTATGGACTGAAAAGCTGCATCACTAATTTAGAACACAAAGCTGCTGTTTGTAGTGAATGCCATTACCACTCCTGCATGGGGATAGCTTCTGCATTGCTAAGCATCTTCAAACAGACTCCAAATTCAGTCATCTTGAATTCCACAGGTGATAAACACATTTATATTAGACACTAAAGCTGTAGAAATTTGGTTAGCCCTATTAGCAGCTGCTCATTAAAATGGAAAAAACCCACAAACAGTACAAAGCACTCAAAATCGCAGGGACTTGTTTTTCTCCTGACTTGGATTTTATGCCTGTAACTTACCTTGCTGCTGAGTGATGAACGTGCTCTGGGAGCAGAGGTGCCATGTTTTCAGTCCCTTTCGTATAAATGACTGTGTTCAGTGAATGCTGGTTTGTGGCTCTGAGGATGGATGGAAATGGGATTAGTGGTGCTTTCTGGCGGCCGCCCAGGCCGGACCGTGGCCTCGCTTTGTCCATCCCTGGGGAAAAAAGGTTTTACAAATTCCTCTGTATCGCTGTTCATTCTAGATTAGTGTGAAGGAGATCTTATTTTTCTTTTTGATTTTGCATTTTCTAGTGGCCTTCATGCAATCTCTTTAAAATGCTTTTTCTAACACAACTGGGATAACTAATCTTGTTCTTGAAAGGAAAATCCCTTCAGCACGGGCCCAGGACGGACAGGGCCCCGTGTTCCTGAGAAATAGCGCTGGACATCAGCGGGGGCTGGAAATAGTCACAACCAGCTCTTGAACAATGTACGTGCATGAGTTTTAATTCTGTTCCTTACAGTGGGTCTTAAACCCGCTATGGAAGTATCTTAACTGAGTGTTGAAACAGTGAGTCCCTGGAGCAAAAGGAATAAGGAGGTTAATTGAACATCCTGTGTAATAGTTTCATCTTTATGCAATACTGGACTAAACTGTTGTCCTCTGAACAGCCCACTCTAGTTCAAAGTGAATATTATTGCAAGAACACAGCTCTTTATTCTCAACTGAAGGTACTTTTAAAAAGTACCGCCATCTTTATTTTACTCAGTATTTCACTCAGTCTTGTATGTAGTTATTGTTTGTTAATTTTAATTTTGGTGTAAATGTGCATGGAGTTTTCAGTTGTAGGGGCATGTGGCAAATGTGTTTTCCCTAATTCTGCATGCTTAAACCAGGGTATTCTCTGCAGTGGCATAAAGAAAAAGGGGTATTAAAAACCATAGTATTTGTCTAAGACAGCAAGTTTGGAATCCCATGTTTTAGTGGCCAAATAAAAAACTGGAATTCTTCTTATGTCTGAAAAGGTATATACCCCCTGCCAGCTGTGAGGGGCCCTGAGCAAGGTGAGCACCATGTTTGATTAGTGGATATTTATTTTAATGAAGAGCTGTCTGCAGGAGACCCCGCCGAGCCAGGGCCAAGACAGCGTGGTGGGGTATGGCTGGAACAGAAAGGGCTGTTACCAGAAGAGAGAAGGGAAGGAACTGCAGATCCATCAGGTGCCTGTGTAGTAATTATAGGCAGCAGAGCCTCAGGAGCCATTTAGCTGATCAAATGTCTAGTTGGGTTAAGCTGAATAGGTGTGAATATTGACTAAATCTCCATTATTTGCAGTGGGAACTGAGACACTCACCTGACATGGGGAGACAGTTAGGCAAGTGCTTTATCCAGTGACCTAAATCCCCCTGTCTGCTTCTGAAAAGTGCAAGTACAAGGGAAGGCAGGACAGGGTTTCAATATCCTTGTAGGGCTTATGCTAAACCAAGAATATGAAAATTTGAATTCTGACTTCTTCAAAAAGCAGTGTAGTAAAAATTTGCAATCTTATTATGCAAATTGTATTTTAAGCCTGATTTCAGGTCCAAATCAGTTGTATGAGTAGCACCTAGCAAATTTCCAAGTTTTAGTCCTAACCTTTGGACCCATTTCTAGACTATCTGGTAGAAGTTACCTCTCTTCTACAAACTAGAAGATGTAAGTGTATACCCCCTGCACGTACTGGGGGGAGTCTGTTGTGTAAAATGGTGGAGGCTAACAGCACAGTGTAACAACTATTGCGTAATGCCTTGCCATGGGAGGGCTGGGCAATAACTTCTGCTCTGTCTATGATGCAGCCTCTGAAGCTTACAGACTTCCTCTGCATCATAAACTTTATTGGTTTATATTTACATTTTTAAGAATTCTCCATTAAAACTTTTCAAGGAAATAACATACATTCCCAAGAACTTTGAGGCATTAAGAGATACTTCAGTACCAGATTAAATCACTCATCCCTGGATGTTTTTCCCGTTTCATTTGCATATTACTATTGCAAACCCTTTGCTAAAAATACTGGGGAAGGTCATAATTTGTCTTGGTTAATTCATCTGTCTGAGAACTAGCCACATCACACAATTTCCATGATTTAAAATTTAAAAACTTCCAGCCAAATGTTACTCCTCATCCCTTCCCAGACCAGTAGGTGATACACTTTTAATCAAGACAGCATTTGCTTGGGAACTGATAGAAGGGGGAAGGGTCTTTTGTTGTTACTCCGTATTTGTGAAGTACAGCCAGCACTGAACACCCAGCTCCTCCTTCAACTCTGTCCAGGTGACAGTGACTTCGATCTTGAGAAGACTGAACAGAGAACTTTGACTTCCATTGTCTGGCAATCCAAGTTCTGGCTGGACAGGTCTCTTGGATCAAGGCAAGACTGGATGCGCCATCTTGCTCTTTGCATGTTAGAGAAGCTGGCTTTGAGGAGAAATACCCTTTTCCTGTGAAAGGAACCACAACAGCAGCTACATGGTCTCCCTCAGCAGCAGCCACTGTTGTTGGGGTAGACCAGTTACTCGTCCTATAGTGGGCTTTGCAAACAGAAGTCAACAAACTTCTCAGGGACCATGATACAAAAATTTCACACCAAGTGAGGTTCTTGCTTGCCTTGTCACTTTTGGCACGTTCTGTGGTATTCCTAGCTGATTTTCCAGGTTTATGACCCTGAAAAATAGACACCTGATGTTTGTGCATCCTTTATTGAGTGTAGGAAAAACAGATTTAACCTGAAATATTGTAAATAGAGTTGAATATTAATAGAGTTGAATTAATACATTGATACAGACCATCTCAGACTGGGGGGAGCTTTGAAGGGACAGAGATTGCCTTACTGCTGCTGAAGGCAGGGGTTCAGCCCTGACCAGAAAAGCACTCAGGCTGACATCTGCACTGAGCTGGATTTTCTCAGGAATCAGTTGTGTATGCACAGAAGAGCTTCGTGCTGGCAGGCAACATTCATTTACATTGAGGTTCAGGCTGTGATAAGAGCTCAGAGCTGCAGCTCCAGGCCATTCCAGCAGTGGTCTTTTCTCCTGTGAAGATTTATCTGTTAATTTTGAGTTCAAGCTGTTCATCTGAGGTGTGCAAGGATGTCATAAATGGAGTAAGATTTACTGAGATAGAAGGAAACCTGGGAAAAAAGGAAGCTTAAAATAAGTTTAATTTAGGGGTTTTTAAATCTCAGCAAGTGAAATGTAAGCAATTGTTCTGTAGGCTTGTCTCATATCAGTAGAAACAATATTTTTATTACAGCATCTGCACCAGTACAGAAGGTTCTTTGTTTTATCTGTACATTTTGCCCTTATGGGGGGTGGGGAGGCCTGCAGGAATAAAATGAGAATGATGAATCCTGAATGTTCACTATAAATCTTGACTGTGTATTAGCAAAATACTAGAAGTCTTTCCATTTTGTTTTTAGAATTAAATTACAATGTAAGATAAGCTATTTAAATGTCTGTTATAGCCAGATTTGGTCTGTGGTCAGTCCTGGTGTCAAACAATGTTGTTTACAATTCTATTGTTTATAAAATGCCCTGGGCTGCAGAGCCCTGGGTGATGGCTCAGCCACGATGAGCCTGTGAGGTTCAACTGCCTCCAAGGAATTCTGTGGTGCAAATGGAACAGGATCCTGCTAACCCTTTGCTTTATTTATTAGCTGTGCATGCCTTTGTTCAAGTTGCTAGAAGGAAAACTAGTTTGACTTAAGTTGTTTGTGTGTACAAACAAAGCATTAATGGGTAATTTCTTATGCTAATTTTTATGCTTTTTGCAAACACATTTCTTATTTCGTATCTTTAAATGTTAATGTAATGTTTTTTTCTTTTTCTAGGGTGAAAATCCTATTTACAAGAGTGCAGTGACGACTGTGGTCAATCCTAAATATGAGGGAAAATGAACACTGCTTGTATAACTTCACAACACTGTATGCAGCATAGCAATTTTTGTAGTCACAATAAGATAGATTTAGGGCAAACTGCAGTGATTTTACTAATTCATTACATATAGGTTTGTTTTCCTGTGTGAAAATGTACCATATGTAATTTTTTTGTTTTAATTTTTTGTTTGTTTTTGGTTTTTTGTTTTGTTGGGGTTTTTTTTTTTTTTTTTTCCAAATGAGAGTAATTGGTGCCAGAGGTTGGACGACAAAAAAACAAAACTTGAGACTGTGTAGCCTAGTCAGGCCAGGTCACATGGTGCCTTTCTGACCTTTCCCATTCCCGTGCTGTGAATCCAGGTCTTCTGCAGGGCGTGATGCTGCATGGCGTGACTGGGAGGGAAGGGGTTAAAGCAATCAGCATGAGGGCTCTGCCTAGCCATTTAGTATTAAACTTCTTAGCTTTACAGGGAAATCAGGGCTTGAGTTTGCAGATATAATTAAACTCATGTAGCATGGAGGTGGAGGTTAATTGGTCTTTGACTTGCTAGATGTATGATTAAGTATTTGGTAAGTTGAGTAAGCTGGAAGGGAGCAGTGTTGAAGACTGAAAAGTGTGTGCATACTTATCTTTGATTTTCAAATTGCATATTGCCAGGTTATGGTTAAAATGAAAGGGTTTGAGAAGAATGTTTGGAAGGAAAAAATAGCTTTAAAACATGTGCCATTACTGAAGAAGTTGCTGACTGGTAACTTGCTTAGATTTTCTTTGTAAATTCAAGCCCTGGGTGGCAGTATCATGAAGTACCTTACCAAGACATCCTCAGATCACCTAAGGGCCTTACGTGATGCTGTGTCTTTATTGTGTAATGTTTCTTTGGTTTAAAGCCTGGTGCTTTGTCACCTTCTAATCTTTTTAACGTATTTGGTTGCGATTCTTTTTGTAATGTTTTTGTATCAACACAAGCTTTTTTTTTCCTCTTTTTTTTTTTTTGAGCAGTCTTAGCTGTAAATTTGCCTTGACCCTGTAGCTAAGATTGCATAGTTTGTCATGTGATGAGTCTCACATCATTCTTGACATGTGCCATGTATATTTGCCTCTGACCATTCAAACTGCATCATAGTCATATTCTTGTTTTAAGTGCCTTTTTATTTTAACAGATGTTCACTTTTTACAGTGCTATTACTGAAGTTATTTATTAAATAAAAGTACCTTAAAATACTTGATCTCATCTCTTTATCTTGTAGAAGTTGATACTATTCAGAAAACCTGAGAATTGCATCTCTGCAAGGTAATAATTGTTGTTGTAAAAACACCAAATGTGCCGTGAAAGTAGTTAAGTTGATCTTGGGTAACAAACATGAGCTGTTGTAAACCTGTTCGTGTTTCCCAGTGCTGTGTCCTGTGTGTGCTCTGTGTGTGCACAGATGTTCTCTGTGTGTGCACTGCCTGCAGAGCCTTGCTGTGAATGCACACTCCAGCTCACCTTGTGATGGACCTGGGGACACAGAGCTGCTGCAGTCTGGCTGCTTGTGGGCTCCTGGCTGTGGCAACAGGAGCATTTTCTGGTGGTTGGTGCCAATGAGAGCAAACTCACAGATGAGAAAAAGCTGTGCAATAATTTAGGCTGCAGTGCTTCATGACAGAGTCCCACCTCAGGGAACCAAACAGCCTGAGAACCATCCAACCTGGCCATGAGATTAGATACAAGTGGCAGCTCCACCTGGATCTGCAGCTCACGTTGTCTGTTCCTCTTGATACTGACTTTACAGAAATGTCTCCACAATGGATGAGATTTTATTTGGGACATTTGAGAACTTGCCTCCCTTCCTAATGCTTTGGTCACTTCCCCAACAATACTGAGGATTTTCCCCATAAGAAAAGATACAGAAATTTCTTCTAAACATGTTCTGTATTACTTGTCCATGGAAACTGAGACAAAGCAGTTTGAGTTGAAAGGATAGTTTCTGACCTTCATGGTTGTTGATTTGTCAACATTCTAGGAAGATTAATCCCAAATTTCTGGTTTGGACTGTGTCAAAGTCCCCTTCAGAGATCTGTCTTTCTACCTCTTCATCTTTCCCAGACTGCACAGCTATTCTGAACTATGCAGAATTAATGTCACACAGAAAACTGACCTTTAGGAACACTGACCCCTATACAGCACTACCAGTGCTCCCAAATTAGGCATATATTTAATTTACATGTACATTAGCCTGGTTGTGTTCACTCATATGTTACATGTTCTGCAGTTTCTTTAACAAGTCTGGTTTCAAAATGCTTTTGTGGATTGGTAGGCTGCTTTTTCGCGGAGATGCTTAAGGCTTTGAATTTAAGTGGCCCATTAAGAGAGCTTTTTTAAACCCTTGTTTGAACTGGGTTTCCAGTAGCTGCTTCCAGGCAGATGGAAGCTGCTTAATATCTCCAAGTGAACAGTTGCTTAAATGAGAGAGAACAGCTGCCATCCTACAGGATCAGATTCAAGATAAGAGCATGGGATTTGCTTTAAAGCAGGATTGGATGATCCATCTAAGAGAGAAGGTGTAGTTCAAATACGATAAAATTTAGGTGCTGGGAACCAGAAGTAGTTGTTGAATCCTTCTTGGTTTGTAAATACTGTCCTCAGGTCCTTACCTGAATTCTGCCAGTTGGCAAAGCAGTGAACTCTTACAGTCAGTAGTAGTGCATTGACTCAGGAGACTGTGATCCTACACAAGACAAATATAAGATCCCAACAATTTATCTGTTTTAAAATAATTATAGTTAATACACCTGTAGTCTCACTGTCCTTAATCCATTCATTCCCCCAGTTCCTGTCTAGTAACTAAAGAGCTAAACTAGAGTTGGTTTATGGCAGTTGTACTAATCAGGGTTTCTTATCCTGGATTGAAACTAATGACAAAATACAAGTCAGCTAAAGAAAATAATTCCCTATAATCATGTAGTTTATTAAGTAACATCCATGAACTAATTTCGCCATAGTATGTTGAGCCTCCTGCCTTAAACTACCTCTAGGCTGCTTGGAAAGTAGTCTTAGCACAGTCTTGAGCACCTACACATGAGGAAATCTGGACTGATAAATATATGATGCCCTTGGGATGCTGATGGGTTTTTTTCCTTTTCTGCAAAATCTACAATATGTTTTCCATAACAAATAAAAATTCATTCTCAGAGGAGCATAGAATGCGAGTAGAAAAAAAAGGAGAAGCTTTTAGTTAAGTAAAATACTGATGAAGTAGAAATGGTTGAATATGTTCTATCTGAACAATTCTACTATTCAGAGGGTGTTTTGCAAGCACTTCTGGTTTTCTTTTTGAAAAATTAGTTGCTTCCAAAGCATTTATCTAGCAGAAAGAAAATATTTATTAGCAGCTATGAATACAACTCCTAGAGCACAGATTGCTGCAATGTAATTCCAGTGAATGTTCATTAATGATAATAAATACATTAACCTCATCTCAATAAAATGGATAAATTGCAGATAGAAAAAAAAAAAGCACTCTAGGACATAATTTTCAAGTACTTGAGAATGTTTTTAATGAGGGTGCTGACATAGCATAATATCAGAATAGTTATAATAAAATCAGCGTAATACCAGAAACTCTAAAAATATAACAGTTGTTAGGATATTATTGCAAGACTGATAAAAGTCAAACCATCTACTACAGTAATGCCTAATTGCAAAATGGGAAAACAAAAATTAATTCAAGGAGGTATCTATGAGTGGAACCACCAAATTTTTCTTGTGCACCAGAGAACCTGTTCAAGGAAGACTTTAGAAGGATCACACAAACAGAAGGATGGACTAAACAGGCAGTAAAAGCAGCTGATCAAAGTAAGATGTCCTTGAAAAAGGTGAAAATAAAAAATAGAAATTTAAACATTTAGAAGTATGCTAAAGAGGATTTAGTGCCTCATGAAAGGCACAAGAAATAATAAATACACTGAATCAAGAAGTCTGACACTGAGATTAAGAAGGCCAGTTGGAATAAAGAAATGGCAAAATACATAAACTCATTCTTTGATTATATATTTATTATGGAAGAGTTTCATGAGATAGCCAACCTAACATTCCCCAGCAGAGGGCAAATACTAGAGAAATTATTCAAAATGGATTGTCAACAAAATCATCTAGAGAGGAATCAACAGAAGGAATAGCAGCACACTGCCAAAAGCCAATGCTGATCATTTGAGAAGGCTTAAGGAACTCAAGGATGAGTGCCAGGTCTCATTGCCATATGAATGGAAAATGACTAACATACATAGTCTCCATTTTTAAGAGGCTTTCTGGGACTTAAAAAAATATAGAAGAGTTACCCAGATGTTCCTACCACTATGTGGTAGAAATTACAAGTGGACACATCAGTAAGTGTAACATACTGTGGAAGAATCAGCATGGGCAGAGGGATGTCATATCTCACAAATGTCCACTTTTTTCAGGGAATCAGCAGCATGCAAATTCATGCAATTCATACAACTGGACCTCCAAAGCCGCCTAACAATGCTTTGCATTAAGGAGCGTTGCAGAAACTTTCAGGGGATGTGAAGAAAGTCTTCAAAAGAATAAATAGCTATGAAAGACAGAAGATTTAAATAAACACAGCACAGGAAATCGGTTACCAGTTCTCTAATCTGAGAGGGGCCATTGAATCTTTGACCTGCTGGCAAAACCCCTCTCAGTGCAGTCCAGGACACCGTTGGCCACCTCTGCACGAGGGCACTAAGTCACTGTCTTGTCGTTGTGTTGTCACCAGGACCAGCAGGGTCCTGCAGGGCTGCTTTCCACACACTGGACCCAGTGTGTGCTGGTGCTTGGGGTTATTCTTCCCCAGGGACCGGTCTTGGCACTTCCCTTTACTGAGTATCACAAGGCTCCTTCCATTCCCAGTCTGCCCAGGTCCCCCTGCAGCACCAACCTCGAAGTGAACCAGCCTCTCCTCCCAGTTTTGTTCATCTGTGAAGGTGCTGAGGGTGTGCCCCACTGTTCAGGTTATTCTAGGGGATGTTAAACTGGGAGGGCCCTCTGACTGTGCCACCTATCATGGCCCCCTCATCCCAGGCATTTCAGCCACTTTTCAACCCACCTCACTGTCCACTTACCTGACGTGAACCCCATCACCTTGTCTGCAATGATGTTACGGCACACAGCCTCAAAAGCTTTACTGAAGTGGAGATAACATCCACTGCTGTCCCCTTAGAAAACCATATCCCTGCATTTAAACCATGCTAAAGGGTACAAGTCAATCATTATCTGTATTTATCCAGTGATAAATTTCCTGAGTTGCCTACTCAGGAAATAAGATACAGACCGTCAGTGTAATGCTCAGTAGCAGTCAATAAAACACAGAGAATAACTAGGGATTACTAGAAAAAGAATAGAAAAAGAGTAAAAAGCAAAAGACGAAACAGTATTTTTAAATTTTTAAAGGACTGGTGTGACTAAATCTTGAGTATCACTTTGGTCTCAGCCTGCTCGGCAAAGATAAAGTAAAACAAGAAAAGATAGAGTGGAGGATGACATAACAAAAGTTGCATAAACATTTCTATACAGGGAATTACTAAATACAAAGGGATTTTCAGCCTGAAAAAGACAACAAGGATACCATAGTGACCTATCGTGAGAGGCAGTGGAGAAAATGAGTAGGGGAAGACCAAAGAGTTATCAGACAAAGATAGCCCCAAGAAATAAATGTCAAGTACTTATTCCCATAACCCATAAGTTATAAAATACTCTTACATACTGTGGGTAGTAGGTATTTAAAATGAGCAGATGAATTCACAAAAGAGGAATTCATAGTGGGATATTAGCTACAGAACCTAGCAAACATGACTTAGTTTGAAATTGGAGATTATGGTGGGAAGAATCATAGTCTGTCTCTACACATTTGCTTTTGAACACAGATGGAGAGAGGGCACTGGAACCCTTAAACTGACCCAGGAAGATCAGAAACCTTTATGTTCTTTGATATTTACCATTCATGTCACAACATTGGCCAGCTCTAAGAGCCCCAGCTTCTTGCAGACCTTTCCAGTTTGATTCCAAGCTTGTAAGCAAAAGCTTTCTGTTACCTCCTGCATGTTCCTTTCTATCACAAGAGAAATACTTTGCAGCAATAATTAGAAGTAAATTACATTTACTATTTTAAAATATGAATCAAAAGAAATAATACTTATTTCAGTAAGGCTGTCTGCCCTGCTCCTTTGTGTCACACTAATGGGCTCATCAAAACATCCCTCCCAGAACAGAAAACAACAAATTCTTTTAATTTCCAGACTCTCCACTGATGTACAACTCGAGCACTTTCCCATAACTCTCTCAAACACCAATGGGATGCCGTGTATATTAAGAGAACTGGGAGCTGTTGCGGAAGAGATTCCTGGCAGTAAGAGACACTTTATTCTGATACATCAGAAAAAAATACCCTGGCTGTTACACCAGTACCTGACTAAGGAGACACCACCAGCCCAGTCCCTCATGTTCAATTCTTTCACATGGTGCCTGAATTCTACTACCAGAAGAGAAAATGCAGCCATTTCGATGCAGGTTACACACTCTGGAGTTTTCAAAGCCACCTCTAACTTGGAAGTGTCCAAATACATCTACATTTCTGTAACAACTGGTGTTTTAGTGCAATGATCCAAGTGCCAATTAATTTAATCCCCAGACTGAAATATGATCATTCTCTGCTGCTGTTTAAAATACTATCTACAGTCAGCAAACAAAATATTTTAAATGAAATTTTATGTCAATTACTTCCTTTCACTGGTACCTTCATCCATACAGGCTCCAGAGCACTGAGCCCGCCCCGGGTGTGGGCAAATATAATACAGTTCAGTGGTTGGAGAACACCACAGATTAAGAGTTTTATTGGATTCCATTCCTTGTTGAAACTGCATCACTGTGCAGTCAGAAACACGGAAATCTTTTGGAAAGTTGAAAACCAGGAAGGCATGTTACTCCATAAAATGGTAATTATTTAACATGCTCAGCTGTTGCTGGACTGCTGTCCCTGACTTGGGCAACTCAGTTTTTATGAAACATCCTGCCTTAAGTGCCTGAGCAGGTAAGGACTGACCTTTGCACTGAATTCAGGCTCCTGCATAACACTGGTCATCAGGTTTTCCTCAATTAATTCCTTTTGAGGTAGAAAATTAAAATGAAAATAACAACCTATTTTAATTCTACATTGGCAAGGAACGCACCACAGAGCTGACAAGTATTCAGCTGGAATACACTTGGCAGAACAGTTAATTCCATATTTACCTAATTTTATAATAAAAATATCTTTCTGCAAAACTCTACTAACTTGCAGATCTCAGCTATGCCAGCACTATAACTGCTATTAGTAATTTCGACACTGCTCAAAAAAAGAAAAAAATTAAGTTGGTTTGCATCTTATCTTCCATAAAACAAGAATGAGTGACATCAGCTATGTTTCCTGCCCTTAGTTTTCTCTTAATATTGCCCTGATAAATGAGTCTATCCAGTATCAAACTGATATTGTACCCTATGTTCTTTTAAAACACTAGCACAACCATTGGTTTTAAAACACTAACACAACAGTAGCTCCATTACAGCTTTCTGGAAACTTTCCACTGTTTCAAGAATGACAATAAATTATCTGTCCAAGCAGCTCCTTGATCAGCTCATTTGTTCAGTACTTCTCTGAGACAATCTTCAGCTCACAAATAATGATGTGCATGATAATGCACATGCAGGCTTGAACACTACCCTTGCCCTTGTAGTACAACATTTTCAGTGTAACAAGTTTAGTATTTCTTTCGTGTTATCTGAAACATGCCATGAGTTTCATTAGAGTTTAATAAAACTAGAAAACCGGACAGAAGTTAGTACCAAAGTTTTCTGAACCAAGATTTTTCTGCTCTTGGAAAATATTTCAAAGATTTATTATTTATTTCACTAATTCCCAAATAGATTCTCAGAATTTATAGTCTATCAACAGTTTTATACCAAAACGGTTTCTTATAACTACAATATTTTATCATCAAATTTTCATATTAAGTTCATATATTAAAATGTCACTAGCCACATAACAATGGCAGAGAGTAATTAAGAGTTATAGATATAAAACATGTCCTAGCCAACACCTAAATCATAGCACAGTTTTTCAAAGGCTTGCAGAAGCAAGGCAGCTGCAGCTGAGCAGAGAAGATGAATACAGCCCATAAGGGTTCTGCAGCTTCAGGAGAAGTACAGGGACACAAGACAGCAATGACTGCAGTGAAAAGAACACGAAGTAAAAGTCTACATAAATTAGCTCTGCCTCCTGTGCTTTAGAACACAGATCTTCAAGAAACTTGGTTGCAACATCACAAAATCATATTTCAAAACTCATTGAGGACTTCCGGGTAAATTTGATTAATGTTAAAAATATTTCAGTACGTATTTGTATTATTAACTATATTTTTCTGTCCTATTAATTAAGTACTGAATTAGAAAGAAAAATATTGAGGCATCTATCAACAAAAGAATTTACAATCCCCTGACTTGTTTTCCTATCTTGATAGGGCAAAAGACTCTTAAGGCTAATTATCTTTTATAGATAATTATCTGCATAGATCAGTTTAGAATATTCACATTTCATCTAACATAGTCCAAATCAGACACAAATTTTCATAATATGTATTTTCAGTTAAAATAAAATTTAAAAATAAAAGCTACTTTAACCATCCATGCTAGGACTGTCTACCAAAGCCATAATTTTTACTGACTGTACATGCAGATGAATGCCCATAGAGGGTCTCACCCTCTGAACCATGTACACTTGGCTGACCTGCTACAGAATTCTCCACTTGCCACAGGTCTCTTTCAATTTTGCTTTCAGACTTGCAGCTAAAATTCTTTTCAACTCATATCCATTCTTCACTATAGGAAATGACAGATATATTACTCAATTTAAAGTTTTACAAGCTTTTGTAATGTAAGATTTTAAGCTAGAGTGCTTACTGTTGAAAAGTTGCCTTTGCATTCTCACAGTAAATACAGTATACTATATATTGGATACAGTAAATATTAGTATTAAAAATATTTAAAGTGAAGGTTAAAACAATTTTATAAACTGAAATGTACTAGGACAAAGATACAATGCAAGTGTGTAACATGGTCTCTGTACAGGGTAGAGAATAAAAGCAAGTAATGCCTACCTGCTGAAATTTATGCCTTTGATAACATTTTCCATTATAGTGACAATCTAGTATTACAGACATAGATCAGAAGTATATTTTTATGTATC
This sequence comes from Corvus brachyrhynchos, assembly GCF_000691975.1. Taxonomy (NCBI): domain Eukaryota; kingdom Metazoa; phylum Chordata; class Aves; order Passeriformes; family Corvidae; genus Corvus; species Corvus brachyrhynchos. The sequence continues at coordinate 5,453,931 of NW_008239547.1, read as the reverse complement.
TTCAACTAATATGCTCCTAAATTATCACTTTTAAAATGTTTTTTCTTTAAAAATGCTTAAGTTGCTCTCAGACAATCTAAAATATCATTTCCCCATGTCAGAAGTTCAGTCAATGACCATTTTCACCTATGTGAAAATAGATAGTATCTTCTTTTCTTCACATCTCAAATGAAGGAATTCTAAACATTAAAAATTGCTAAAAATAATTTCCATGTTTATAAAAAGCCAGTCCTGCACTCTTACTCCTGAGAGATATGAATGTCTCCATGATTCTACTCCATGGACACACATGAATAAATAATACAGCATCAGACTGCAGCTGTGTGTTACTATTTGAGCTTGGCTGCCTGCCAGACCCAGGGTTTCCTGCAGGTCTTTCAGATTTTATTCCAAAACTGCAAGAAGCCTTCCCTGGTTTGATAGCTCCTCTAGTTGGAAAACTACATTCATATTTTTCTTTAAAAATTGAGTCCTAACAAATGGATCTTGATCTTGAAATTTATTTTATGTTGGGAATAGCATCCATGATGAATTATTAGCCTATACAGTGAGTAATGTTTAAAAAGAAATTTCTAAGCCTTGAAAAGAAAGCTCACATTTAAACAATACCAAAATTTAGAAGTGCACAGGGAATGGAAAACAATAGCATTTCTATTATCTTGTTAACTCTTCCCTCCTGAATGTGTTGTATTTTATATATAAGCCCTTCAAAACACCCATTATCTTATTTGTATCATAGTTGTCTTGGGGTGACTTTATGATGTGTATCCCATATCGCTGCCCTATGCTCAGAAATTAATTCTTGTGCCTTTCTATGCCTCTAAACTGAGCCTCAGAGGGGGAAGGAAAAACTGAGCAAAACTTTTTCAAAGCAGTTTGCAGCTTTTCAAGGTCACACAGAGATAGTGACTTTTTTTCCAGCTGCGGCAGGGGAGCAAGGAAGCACCCAGCTTGTGGCTGTCTAATCAGTTTTTGGCCAGTTTCAGCTTCTTTTTCTCTAGAAGAGACTGAGAGTTGAACTTTTTTTCCTTCTCTGGAATTTCGGACTTTCTCCCTTTTCCACTGGATTGCTTTAACATCAGAGCACATCTGGAGGACTTTCCACCAAGCACAGAGGGCCTGGCCCTGGCCCAAGCCCCAGCTCCGAGGAGACCAAAGGGAGGACTCGAACACTTTTTCCCAGGTTTTTTTCTCCACAGCGAGAGATTTTATTATTTAGCATTATTTTCCTTTTCCCATGTGTTTGTTAAATAAATAGTTTTATCTCCTTCGCTTTCCTTTGAGGAAAATTTATTTTTTCCGAACCTGGTGGGGGAGGGGTGGTGACCTGCCTTCTCTCAGAGGATATATTTCTAAATTTGGCCAAACCAGCACAACAGTGTAGCTGTGATTCTCATTCCAGCCTCTAGATCATAATACTTATTTTCCCACCTTACACATTGCAATAGCAAGAAGGAATTACAGTCAGACACAGGCCTGGGGATGAGTTCCTGACTTAATTAAACCAATCACAAAATTCTCATTAACTGTGCCAGAGTCCACCACAAGTCACTAAATACAATGAATTACCTGAGTGCAGCCTGCTCCCCCTGCCAGGGGCTGAGCTGCCCAGGGTCAAGGCCGGCTCTGGAATGATGCAGCTGGGGAGAAAGCTGAGGAAAGAGCTGTGCCAGAGTCAGTGTGAGAGGAGGGTCCCTTCTCCCCACTGAGGGAGCTCTGTGAGTCCCCAACCTTGCCTGGGCTCTGCTGTGGGCTTGCCTTTGCCTGTCCATGGCCTCAGTGACCTCGGCCTGCTGAGTTGTCTCCCTGCCATGGCTCTGGGCTTGCCTCATCATGACACTTTTGCCTGACAAGCAAAACTGAACATCAGCCAGCCCTGATTCTGACTTGACCTCAGGCTATGTCTCATCATTTTGGACCTGCCTTGTCATCTGGACTGTTTGGTGACCCCAACTACCATAAACTGACCAGCTCTGGTTGCCTTGCCCAGCTACTGTGGGACTGTGCCACTGTCAGTGCTTCCAACCATCTTGCTGTCATTGTCATCTCCCAGATGGCCTCCCCTTGTGGAAAAGCCTGCTCCTGCTGCTCCTTGACATGCATAATCTCCCCATCCTTCATCCCCATATTTTCTTTCTCTTACCTTCTTCCAATTTTTGATGCCATTGATCATTCTTGCCTTCCTGGCATTTTTCACCCACTAGACTTGAAGACTGTTTTTTTTTGCTCCAGCTCTTTTCAAGACTTCTTGTAGCTGATCTTTTGATGAGTCTTTCTGCTCTTTCCCCACTCTCATTATTCCCCAGGGCAGTGTCTATAGCCTTTTGCTCATTTTACATTATGTTCTCTCTCCAAGCAATTTCATCCGCTGACACATCCTCAGTTATCACCTCCATGCTGATGACTAACAAATCAGGCTCAGCAATTAATTGTTCTTTAGCAGTATTCTCCATCTGTCCTTCTCTCAAATGACATCATTTCAAGGTTTTATCAACTTTAACAGAACTTGAGAAAAAGAGCTACTATCTTTCTTCCCAAAAACTTGCTATACCTTTACTTTCTGCACACTCAGGTCCATGTTCTCAGGATACTTTCAAAGTTTTTTTCCTCACATTGCTCTTATAAAATCCACATGCCATTTTGGGATTGAGGTGGTTTGACGCTGGTTAAGCGCCTAGCACCACAAAAACCATTCACTTACTCACCTCTGCTACAGGTAAGCAGAGAAGGGGAAATTGGAACTTCATTTTTATAAGGTGAAATAGGATTATTGAGGAAAAACAGAAAAACTTCAAGGCAAAACAGGTCCAAACTTACAGTATAAAGTAAATTTATTACTAACAGAATTAAAACAAATAATGAGAAACCAAAGCAAACTTCCAGAACACCTTTCTCTTCCAGTACTTCCCTCTTTCCACCAACCTGTACAAGGGAAACTAACATGGGGTTTTGGTCACTGTTTCATTTCTTAAGAGTCTTTCTTCAGTATGCTATAGGCAAAGAGATTCTTGTGCTGTGCCGTGGGATTCCTCCCACGGAAGATAGTTCCCTGTGAACTTCTTTAGCATGGTTTCAAACTTTTACAAACAACAGTCCGCCCGAAATCTACTGCAGTGAAAAAAAATATATCCTTCCCATGAATCTTGCAGTCTTCCCACACTGTCATCATGTGTCGTAACAGCCATGAGGTTGAGTCTTTTAAGGATGAGCTATTCCAGCCTGAAAGCAAAGGCTCTCTTCTCAATCTCTAAAAGCCTTTCACAGCATCCGTATGCTCTGGCTTGAGTACTTCTTCTCCACAGGCTGCACGTGGATTTCTGCACCCCGCCATGTACTTCGTTTCATGAATTACAGGGAAAACAAATTGCTGTATTATAGTCCTCACCATGGCTTGCAAGGAGAACTTCAGTTCCGGCGCTGGAAGC
>NW_008239547.1:5429796-5450479 GCF_000691975.1 Corvus brachyrhynchos | reverse complement strand
CCCCAATAACCTTGGCGCTGCCATGTTGGCCTCTTCTCACGGGAACTCACTTTTCCTTTCTCTCTCACTTAGAACAAAGTTGGTATCTGTTAAGTTGATCTCGTCTGTGCTCTGCATCGGGGAAAATACTTGCCATGTTTCTCACTGCCAGCTACGCGGAGCCGTGTGGGCTGCGGGGAGGCCGCGCCGGCCTCAGACGGACGCTCAGCCGCGCGGCCCTGACGAGGCCCAGAATCCGTCCCTTCGCCACCCCTCAACGGGGAAGCGGGAAAAAGTCTTCCCACCTTTCCTCGTTCTTTAAATAGGTACATCGCAGAGGCGTTACCAGCTTTTCTCATTGGTTTAGTAACCTGCCCATCAAGGCGAGTTTTAAACTACCTCAGGGATCCTCATCTACTCAACATCCTCTTTCCCTTTTTTTTAGAGGGGGCGGCCTTTCAGTCTTCATAAAATGTTTTAAAAAAACCTTATAAAAACCCTTTCATTTTGTTCATGTAACACACTTGCCTCAAGACTGTACCATGCTGAATTCTTCCACCAGGGCCCAGTTCCCTTAGATATCAAACTTATATTTTTCAGTATTGCTTTTAAGTGTCCATGTAGCATAGGTCTGCTTCTTAAAATAATAATACTAAATTAAATGCTGTACAAGGTAAACTATTATCTAATTGCCAAGTAGAAGAAATACCTGAGCTAGTTTTAAATTAGAACCAGTGAAATACCCCCAGCAACAGTGGTACTGAGCTTCTTGGCAGGATGTATTAGTTCATGCACAACTCTATACATCTGTGGATATTCTTCCTCTTTATCTGTATAGCTCTACAGTTCCCTTATAACATAATTTCTCATTAAGCTTGATGCCTATTTATATTTTGTACGTTCTGCCAGTGTTCCCAGTCTTGTGTAATTTTTTTTGACAGTCTGTCATCTATATATCAAATAAAGTGTTCTACCCTGTTTAAGTTTCTCTTTAAATAATTCTACTTTTCATGGCATCTCCAGTAACTTTCACTAGCGTCTGTTTCTTCACCCTGATACTAGGAGTTGCCAGAGCAGTAACATTTCTTGAATAAGTGCATGTGAGGTGGTAGAGTAAATTAAAAAGGGACCTAAATAATAGAATACAGATCGGTGTATCTCTGCTGCATTTAGCAGTGCTTCTGTCTATTTAACTGTCTTCAAAAGCTTCTTTGTCTTTCAGATCTTCTGTACCTGGTGACAGCTTAGCAAGTTTTACTGTGCCAAAGCTCCACTGTTTCCTTCGAAAAGATAAAAGCTACTCAGAAAGATGTTCAATAGAGAAAACATCTAAACAGTGACTGTTCTTCCTCTAGAAACTGGCACACGGTGTTTTCTAAAAAGAGTGAAGTAAACTTTCTGTAACTCCTAAGAATTGGCCTTTCTGGCATTTCTTGCTACAGGCACATGCAGTCGGTCCCTGTAGTTTCACGCAGTGATGAAGGCAACGTAAGAACCAGTCCAGACACAGGAATTTGGGCTCATTTTGAAAAGCATGTGCAAAGCACAGAGGTTGGCAATTTCATCCCCTGATGAGAATTTTCCATTTCATTGTAGCATATCTTTACATCATCCTTTATTTTATCCTTACCTCATCCTTTATTAGCCATTTCATACAGAGAGATGAGGAGCTGGCACAAACTTAAGATTTTTGTGGAGTTGATCAAGTTTCAGTAACAGCTGGGGAAAAAAAACCCAGGAAGATAAACAGGACTTCTCTGAGGGTAAACTGTCAACATCCTTATGACATATTTAATGTTCTCTAATCAGGACCCTACATGAGCAGCTTTCCATTCACCCGTTCCCAGGCCAGCTTCTGCTGCTGCTGCTTGTTGGATTTTACTCACTTGATTTATTAATAGCAGTCTTTTGCCATTTAGTAGAAGTTCTAGTTCATTGGGAATGGTGAAAAAAGCAAAGATTACTTTAGAAAAACACATAGGCTTTAGTCTAGGACATAGAGTAACATATTTTATTTTAAAACTATGTTCAATATTTAATACTATGATCTTTTTGGACTATAGGATCTTATCTATAAATACATAATACATTACAGCCTTGACTATAATTTATATTAAAGCTACTGCATACTTTCCTGTTAATACAATGAAGCTTTAAAATAGCTGAAGCACCACTTAATACAAAACAAGATCAAAAAAGGATTTATATATATCATGTTTCTGTTGTTATATATTTACCTAAAACCAAGACTTAAAGTTTTGTTATGTTGTTACAAACTTATTTGCACGATGAGAATATGTTCTCAAGCAGGAAAAGCTACCTGAAGACATAATGATGCCTAAGAGGCATCAATAAAAATCATTATCTCTTTTTACAGAAGCAAAAACTGAAGTTCAGGGGACAGGGTTGCAAAAGGTTAAGAAATAAATTCATTTCCAGTGTGGAAATATCAGTGCAACATCCAAAGAGTACCTATTTTTACCATCTGAAAAGACTGAGAACACGGATAAATGCCAGTTTTCTTGGCTAACTGTTTAACAAAATAATTTCACTCATTTTTAGAATTTTAAGAATATGCTTACGTTGCCATATTTTTAGCACATAAACAACAAGCATGTAAGGGAGACAGTCATCTCAGGAATTGCTTCAGGAACTGTGAATGGCCAGGTGTGTCTGATTTCTCCTGATAATCCTGCAAGTTCAAAGCATTTAGCCATTAAGAAGACATCATGTAGTCATTCAAGGAAGACTGACTGCCACAGAAAACAATCCTAATAATTTATGGAGTCACTTTGAAAGTAATCATTGTCATTGTAGGGATCCTACATTGTTGTTTGTCGGGACCTAATTTAATTATGGGTATTTTCTGCTTCTGGTTTAGACTCCTCATTTGACAGCTATTACAAAAGTATAAGCTTTACTTGTATAAATATTCCCCATGGAGCAAAAATATTTATAATGGCAAAACACATTAATGCACATAAATTTTCATACAATTTTCATCACATATTATGTTTTACAATTATTTAGCATTCATACTTTCTGTATGTCTGTATTCTGTCTGTTCTGTATTCAGCATGGCTGAATATCTTTTATATGTAATCAGCTCAGTCAGAAACATGTTCATTGGTATAACAAATTCCCAGAGAGAAATGGTCCTCAATATTGTTAAAATACTGTTAAAATATTCCAAGGTCTCTGGCAATTTTTGGCATGGTAGCAATAGTTACAATCAGATAATCTTCTTTCTAAAGAAAAGATAAGGTTTGTCTTTAACATCTACTACTTCCTTTTAAAAGTCCATGAAGTATTTTCTTCTTCAGGTAAAATGGTTTCCAAAGTTACATTCTATAATGAAAATTTATAGCTTATGATATTGTTTACTCTTATTACAACATTAGTCAGCTGATAAATGTTTCTATTTTAACATATCCAAGTCCTGAGCATACTCATTCAAACTACAAATTAATGAGCTACCTTTAAGAACTCAGAAGTAATTAATTAATTTAATAAAACTAATTTCAAAACTGCTAAACCAAATAATGTTTCCCTTTATTTTCTCAATTTTTTTAAATACAAATTCACAGAACCTTATTCAGAAATGGAGTTCTTTTTTCCATCAATTTTTTCAAGATTGAAAAGTCTGATATGAAACCAATGAAATGCTGGCAGTTGATAACTTAAAAGAAAATCTTCAATATTTGGACAACTACAGAATATATATTAATGGGGGAGGTGTTGGTGTATATTTTGAGCTGCTGAATATGGGAACAAATACGACAAAGAAGAGAGCTCTCACACAGTAGTGCTGGATGGGCTGTGTCATCTTCAATGCACAAAGGAAAACAGAGAAAATAAAGGGTTGCTGTAGGTTACTACTGCTGCTGTAAACCCCTTTGGAATCATATACATTGCTTCCACATGGCTAGCAACCATGGAAGTATTTTGCTCAAAAATATGTTATGGATTATATTTTAGCTCTTTTAAGATAATCTTATAAATTTCAATTTCTGTGTTATATTTGTACCTCTATCTATCATGAGATTCTTGTAGATAGCTCTCAAATCAAATACCAGAGTATAAGTGTCATGTAACAGTCTAATACACTCCACTACAATCTCTGTGTTACTGTCATGTAGAAGAACTGATGAAGTCCAAGACAGAAAATACTTTCATGCAACAGTCCCCAGAAGCCAAACACATTGTGCTCAACTGCTGAACATTAATTTATGGAAGGGTTATATGGTTCACTACAGTTTAAGGAAGCAAAACTCATTAATACATTCAAACCCAAGAGCCATCAGATTGTTTTGGAAATAGAGGAAATATTTTGTTTCACCTTTTAATCTAGATGCAGTTCTTTAATGTTTGTATTTGCCTCTCAAAAACGATGAGAAAAGTTAAACATTTTCAATCCTGACAGTTTCACAAAACTGAAAAAAGAATAGGACAGGTAGGAAAGCAAAAGAACCCCTTCTCCTGGAATTAATTTCTCCAAGTTTAAACAGCTGTGGTTCAGGTTATGAACAAGACAGTTTTTCACATTAAGCTAAGTGTCAATTGCTAGCAGACAGAGAGCACTGACACAGCAATACTGTAGTAATAAAAAATTATTAAATTCACCTGTCCAGTGTATGAGAAAATTTAATAACCTCTGTCCTCATTTGCCTCTGTTTCTTCTGAAATATTTTACTACTGTATTAAGTTTACAAAACTCACTTCAAGATTGGAACAGGCAAAATGCAATGTAAATTTGCAGGTAATGTGATGAACAACATCTTGGAAAAGAAATACTTATTATGCCAAAAGACTCTTCCATCTAGCTGCTTTAGACTAAAATCACCAGGAAAATACATCTTGCTGTAGCTGGGCTGAACTCAGTAATTTGATTCGTTTTTCCTGTATTGGGTTTCCACCTATATACTGTAAAACAAAGGGAGGTAGTTATCATGGCTGATTCTTGATACTGTATTAGCCAGAAGGAAAAAAAAAAAAAAGGTATGATTTCTTTAGAAAGTGACAAGCATAAGAATCATATCCCATCCCATCCTCCTTCAAAAGCACCCTTTCTTCCAAGAATATGAAGGAAACCTGCCTGAAGGCTGGATGAATTTAGGGTTTACATGAGTGAAATACAAGGCTTTCTATTCAGCTGGAGAGGAAAGAAATAAAGCAGCCACTGAACACAGACATAACTCAGCACGATCATTAGAGGTGCTGTAAATTATAGTGACATAAGGTACTTTCATGGCAAAACCTAAAGTATTACCTATGAGAGCCTGGCTGAATTCTTACCTCTCTCTATCATGGATTTCACCTGCAGCAAGTGGATAAGGATCCTTATCTATTTTTATAAATATTTTTAATAACTTCAGGTTGAAATTATTGTATGAATCAGCCCTGTGAATGCCAAAGACCTGGAATGCAGATGCAGCAGTTTTCTCTTGTCTTTCTGAGATTAATTGAGGTGGATCTAATTCCTTAGGTTTATCAAACTCACTTCCAAATATGATCTTTCACTTCTTTCTCTCTGCTAATCCATATTTTCATAATTTCCCTTTTTTAGGTGGTGCTGCAACTTATCCAGTTTCTTCCATTCATGCAGGACTTTTCATTTTTTTAACAATTTGTTTTCCTTAAATCACTACTGCCAATTTCTGTACTAATTCATCAGTTTCAGTAATGAACTTGGAAGGTAACACTTAATGTTGCCTTCACTTTTAAGTCATTTTTTCTTTCTCAGAAAAACGTTCAGCATTCTTTTCATAGTAATGTCAGAAACACCAACATGATCCTCTTCTGCATTTTTTGAACTAATTTTTCTCGAAAAACTTATGTCTTGAATACCAATAGATTTTGCTAAGTTACTTGTTAGCCTTTGAAGCTTCCTATTAAAGTATATATTATAAACATATTTGCATTGAAATTCTGTTGCTGCTCAGGTTCATTTCAACGCATATAAACACTTCCTAAATCCCTTTTCAGCTGAAGAAATGTCCTCAGATTCTTTAAATTTTAATATTGTTTAAGCTTCAAGTCAAATATACACTTAAAATCTGTAACACAGCTACAGCAAAGCACCTTTAAATATAAAAGTAAAAATATAAAAGTGGTTAAAACATTATTTAAAGCTCTTCAAGTAGCATGAACTGAAAATATAAAAGTTGAATTAAGCTTTTATGAGAAATTACTTAAGATTTTCCCTAATTTTAGAGTTTAAAGTTCCTCAATTTTTAAGTTAAAACCTGTTTAATAGTTTGAAATAGAACACCTTCCATAAAAAGAATTATTCAAGTTACAAAATGAAAGTTTAAAATGAAAGCTAAGAAAGACAAATTAATATTCCAGTATATATAAAAATTTGCCATACTTTTAAAATTTGTGTATGATTAACTTTACAGAAGTTAGTACAGAGGACACAACAGATCAAATTTCCATTTCTTGCCATCTTTTCTAAGCTAGTATTCCATCAATGTTTTTGGTATGTAGGGGATATTTTTCAGTTTTCCAGTTTAAAATATGGGCAAGCTGTAACCTTGTATAAGATTACAGAGAATCAGTAATTTATCTCATCCAGTTTACACGTCTACATTTGAATTAGTCTCTAATTAAACTTGTTTGACTTTCTAGCAAGTGGAAAGAAATGGAGGTTTCTAGAATGCAATTAATCTTGCCCCAAAATAGGTCTTTAAAACAGTTCAGATAAATTGTTCATTAGAAATGCCTGATTATCTCTGTTAACTATGAAAAGAGTTTAGTAGACCAGCTCAAACACAAATATCTGTGAGACAGACCTCCAGTGTTATGAGAAATTAATGTCATGTTACATTTCCCATTTCTTCGAAAGAAGAATAAAAGAGTCCACTAAGGTGATTCTACCACCGTCCAGGAATTTATCCTTTTAATTTTCCAAATTTTAAAAGTGTTGTTCCTTTTAAGAAAAGTATCAAAACAGCAACTTAAAAAAAAAAAAAATTCATAGGAAAGTAAAAACAATACATATATTGATATTATTGATATAGATAATTTTCCAAAATCAGTACTTATAATGCTTCTTCAACTTTTCCTCAAGGATTTTTTTCCTCTGATTCAATCATCCTTTGGTAAGTGAAAACCGTGCTGCAGATACACCAATTACAGCAGCGCCTTGACAAACCAATTTATTTTGAAACATCTAGATTAAGTTTTACCACATAACAAGCAACAGACAGCTTTGCCTGAAGGAGAAACGTGTTTTAATTTGTCTTGAAATAGTTTTGTAGGTAAATGGATCAGTAAAGATTAATATCTGAACATACACTAACACTAATCCATAATTGTCCTCATGTAAAAATAACAGCCATGCTGCTGCAGAGATTAAAGGTGATCCTGTATTAAAGGCCTGCACTGTCTCAGATCTGCTAAGAGACTTTAAGTCATTCACATAAGCTCTTCATGCCTCAGTTTCCCCATCTGTCAAATGAATATGTCTGCTACTTCACTGAGACATGGCAACATTAATTAATATTTGTAAGGTACTCAAATACTATATAAGCCATAAATAAAACACACTCTATTCTAGTTGAACGTTGTGATGTTCATACAGTGATGTTGGTAATGAAAAATGCGTTCACAGAAAAAAGACCCAGTAACAGTGAATGCCATCTTTACAAGCTCACTGTGCAAAATCATCTGTGCTATTATACAAAAATAACACAAGCACACTGCTATGGACATAAATCATAAATAAAGCATGACTATAAACATAAATAATACAAATCAAAAGCATATTTAAGATACAGAGAACATTAACAGAATGAGACATGATTCACTATCTGTGTGAAAACATTTTTCTCATGAAAGGGAAGTGATCCTGGAAAGAACAGTAAGTGGAGCATCCTTAAGTTGTGCTGCTTATTTCTACAATGAAATAGTGAATATCTAAGTAAAAAAAATATACACAGTCTAATCATAGCAGGATTCAGATTATATCCACTTTTCCCTCTTTCTGTGTGCCAGATCTATATATATAACCTGTTTTGAAACACTGATGGGGCAGGTTGTGGGCATGGAGGACGTGATGGTCACAGGAGCAGCTCCCAGCCTTTCAGCAATTTCCTTCCCCAATCTCCTGGCCAGAAACCCACAGAGTCTGTTTGTGTAATTTGCTTGAAGAGACCACATTGTTCCAGTGTCTGTGCAGCACCAAGAGCCACAAAGCTCTCCATGATGAGTGTGGAGGAGTCTAATTATTGTATTATCTGCTTAATATCTAATGATTAGCAACTAGCAACAGAACAAGCTTAAGGTACAACACTATAGTGCAATAAACTCATTAACTGAAAATTTAAGTAACACTCCTTGACATGCATGCCTTTCCTATTCTGAGTGTTCAGCTCCAGCGAGAGAGAAATCATCCCTGAATAAACAGAAACCCTGTCCCTGTCGTAATGTCCACAATAAACAGAGTAACATTTGCACAATAAATTGGGTAAAACAAGAGCAAATAATCATAACTAATGATTTTAAGATGCAAAAATATGTAATCTTTGCAACTGCATGTTTATTACAATCCATTCACTCTTCATTATACTCTATCTTTACTAAGATATAAATCATGCAGCCAGGCAAAGAGATGAATATGATGACTCACTTTAAAAAGGTGGTTGCTGAGCAGCTTGTAAAAACACGTGGACTAGGTATTCAAATTTCATATTTAATACAACAAGGAGCATAGCGCTGGAAAGATTACTAGGCTGGATTATAAGCACTGAACTTGGACATGCTGTATTTAAATACTTGTTGTTTTGTGGTCAAGTACTTGCAGGTTAGGAAACGGCCATAACTAAATTTGCACTTACAACTTTAATTCCAGCTTCTTTGCACTTCACATGTCATAAGGTCTCATGGAAAAATTTGTATGTCATCACATACCTGAAACATCTTTTCTTTACACAATGGGAATCCCTAAACCAATTGCTATTGATAACTTCGTTCAAATCATTGATATACATTACACAACTTGCAAACAATGCTTTGGAAATGGATTATCACTGATGGTTTTTTCCTCTTTCTTGACAATGCAAGTCAACTCTGTGAGTACATTAAAAATACTAATTCATGCATTTTCAGAGACACTTTGTATGATAGATGAGGTGATGGTGTAATTTTATACACAAGTGTAAAGAGAGCAAAGTCAGTAATGTCAACCTATTTTGAAAGCCCAAGGTGAGCTTTGATTTTTTTCCAGTGTTAGCAAGTTTGTGTGTTCTGGGTTCCCACTGACTTCACTTGTGACATTTCCAAATTCACTTGTGACCTTCCACCACTTTTCCAGCTTTTACTATAGTAACTGGGCCAGGATCATATAGGAAGATCAGTCCTACTGGGGGGCTGTGCAGCTGCCTGAACCTTTTCTTTTTCTGAGGCACATTTCTGCTTCATTTACTGCACATTCAGTTTACATATTCTGAAAAGAAATTATCTGGGAATATCAGAGACTAATTCATTCCACAAGGACCAAGTTTCATGCACTGAAGGGATCATGTAGAAAAAATGCAAAGTGACCTCCTATTTGCAGTTCTCCAAATGAAGGTTGCACACACAACACTTTCTCAAACAAGAAACTTGCAACTTTAATATGTCTCTAAAACTGGGCTTTGTGTGTCGGATTTTATTTTGCTTTAACATGAATATAATTTCTCAAACATTTAAAGAAAAAAAAAAAAGAGACAGATAAACATGTACTACTTTCTCTGCCCTGCCTCTCCAGAAATGTCATCAAGTGTAAATACAGCTATACCCACATAGGATCTGAACAATACTGGACCATTCAGATTGACAGCTCGAGGAAACTGCCCAGCAGCTTGTTGCTCTCTTCTACACAGAGAAATCAGAAGTGAAGTCACATACCTTTTCATTGATTTCAAAGCTATTTGATGATGGCAGATACACACATTGACTCCAAGAATTATGGATTAACTTCAAGCTCAGAGGGGTTTCTCCTTCTTCCTTTGACATTCAGCTTTTGGTTTTTCCTGCTAACCACATTCTCTTTGTCTTCTTTAATATGCAGCTGCCCAGCAGACCTGTACCCCAGTCAGTCTGCACCTGCAAGTTCTCCACTTGATAGTGTTTTAACAAGGAAAGCCTCAGACATTACCCACAGTCTCAGTTCTAGCACCACAGTAACTTTCAGTACCATGAAATAAATGCTGGGCATTCTGCTGAGCTCTGGAGTCCTCTTTGCTAAGCCAGCAGGGAGGCAGGGATAGAGAAACAGCTGTAGGGACCCAATGACCCCACTTCCTACAAGGCACAGCAGAGTAAGAGTCTAATTAACATATAGGAGCATGTAATGGAGAATGCTACATATAGATACAATATTTCTAAAAATTATATGCCATACACAGTTGCCATATAGAAGTCAAAACAATAACATTGGATGGCTTATAGTTATGGAAAATCTATTAGTATTTACAGAACATATAGGAATTGTTTTTCCCAGACTTGGCCAAAATTTGATGGCAGTCCTAAAAACGGCAAATTTGCAACACTAATATCAGAGAGGTTCTGCTGCCAAATTCCAAGTCCCTGCTCCAAAATGTGACCATACTAGACCTGATCGTTCAAAAATCTCAGTACCATGGAAACTGAATGTGAGAAACATAATCCCTTCACAAGGTGTCCCAATATGGTGCTGGGAACTCTAAGCTCCTAAGTCTGACCTCCATCTTGGGAAAACTATTGGCAGAAACTATTACAGATTCAAGATGGATAAATACAGTATACCTGGAGAGAAGTCACCATTATTTCTGTAAGTGCACACTGGGACAATAAAGTGCAATTGCATATATATAAAAATGGGTTCTAAGTTACTATAATTCCTCTTCCCTTTCCTGAAAAAAATTTGATGTTGTTGTAGTTAGTTCTTCAAAGAGAAATAACTCTTAATATTAAGTAAATAATGTTAAAATCTATTGGATTATTGAAATAAAAATCAGCAGAGAATAGTTAGCAAAGAAAACTAAAATTCAGAAGAAAACATCATTGCCTTGCTCTGAATGGAAAGGAAGTTTTGCTAAAATAAGACATTTCTGAAATTCAGAAGTATCAAATGCCATTGCTCATTTAGCAAACCACGTGCAGAATGATGAATTGATGATTTGAAGTATTTGTCAGATGCTGCCCAAATATAAGTCAGCTTCAAGAAGGCCTCTGTATGCACAGACATAAAAGAAAACTTAAGAATAATCTTGCATTTACCTGTAGCCATCTAGTAATGATACTTCATTACTAAAGTCTACCCTTGCACACTGCATTAAAACTACTAATATGACTTTGATCTTCTTGACAAGTTTATCTGAAATTAATGAGACCTTTCATGTTGGTACTGGTCTGTGTGACTGCAAAGGAGCTGACAAATTGCTCTTTACTTCTGAATGTTATTAAAGAATCTTCCTCTTAAATGGTATCATTAGATAAAAAAGTATATTCTTAGCAATTTTACATCCAAGTGTACCAATAAAATCCATGTATCAATGAGAAAATAGGCATAAATGGGATTATGCCAATTGCATCTGGAGGACCTCGATTTTCCTACTTATTAATTGAACTTGTGCAAAGAGCTTGAGCTGAAAAATGTATTGACTTAATATATGGAAATTGTAAACAATTATCATGCTATGTAAAATTAATGAAGTACTTTTAGTTTAAATATAATTAATCTTTCATGAATTACATAAATATGTAATTTATGTATTTCTAGGATTTAATACTATACTTATGCAAAGAACTCTACCTAAAGTCTTCTAATGTAGCTATAGAGAATAAAAGTGTTAATCAACCATCCAGCATTATTAACCTGAAGTGTTAGAAAGGTGGAGCTTATAAGCAAAGTCACAAATCAAAAATAATAAATACTAAAATAATAATAAAAACTAATAATAAAACCAAATAAAAAATAATAATTATTATAATATTAAAATAACAATAATAAAATATTATAATAAAACTAAAACATTCATGTTTTTTGATAATATTTAATCTTATCTGAAACTTCCCAAAAGGATTAGCATTTTTAATATCAGTTTTAAGGCTCATATAAAAGAATACTCCTAACATTTCCAGCCCTTTGACTAGTAATACTTCACTACAGAAGCTAACTCCTTAGTCACATGCTTTTTAAAGCATCAGATTCTCCTTTCATTTTATATTTTACTCCAGGAGACTTCTTGCTATGAAACTTACATATGTTCAATCTTTTCTTCCTTCCTTTCCAAGATGTTACGGTGATTAATACTGTAGTAATAAAGTCCATTTGGTTTTATGCTGGCTCAATAGTCTCCCAACTCCATTTGGTGTGTTGTTTGATAAATGAGGAAACTCAGTGAAGTGTGAGTGGGTTAAATGGTGATTGATCAGAAGATATCCAGTAAAAAGAAAAATGTGCTAGCAGTGGGGAGAAGGACTTTTGGCTCAGAAAAGAAAATGAGACTAAAACCAAGCAAACCCATCTAACCTGCTTTTTTTTTCATAGTGACAGAAACATTTATAACTATCGTCTCTGACAAATGTCTTAAGTCTACCTGAAATAAAGGTCTGTGCTAAAGCTTTATAAAAAGCAACTAAGACGACCATGTGGGAGTTCAGCTCTCTCTTGTGTCAAATAATTGACTTCAGCTCAGTGGCGAGTTCATAGTGCTTGTGAAGTACTTTGCATGAAAGTATTACCAGTTTTATAAAGTACTTCCGAGCAATATGAGCTTAGTTCTTAGTTCACTTTAATTCTTTACAACAAGAATGTAGAGGTATAAATGTTGGTGAAACTACCTGATATTTTTGAGCCCAGCTTCGTCATCATTATTTCTTCATGACTGAACAAAAATTGCTGTATCTCTATATGCATCAACTCATGTAACTTGTTGGCCAACAGTAGATGCTAAAGCCTTACTGCTGATTCTCACAGTACTTCCCTCTACCACACAGAAGTCACCAGTCTGCATGTGGGTGTTCTGGCATTAGCCCAGATACCCCATGTGGCAAACACACAGAAGGTACTTCACTGTTTTTAACATTTTGTTTTCAAGTCAAGTAACTGTAGTATGCACCTGATGCCACCATCTGCTTCCATATAACTGCACAGCTCTAAGTATGAAAGTTTTCTTTGTCATTCACATTTGAAATAATGCTATTATATGCTGCTAGGTACAGGAGGGTGGACATCAGGGCTCACATTACAATTTGAGAGGTTGAGAAAGCTCCAGTCCAGTTACAACTCAGTGGCCAATATTTTGGTGCAGGGATTGATTAAAGCAACCAGTGGAAAGAGGGATAAGAAAGGAAGTTTCAAAGCTGTTACCCATGATCACTACATGTACTTCACACACATTGCACCAGGCAATATTGGCACAGGACATGGGCTGCAGCAGTCCTAGCATCCTCAGTAAATCAACAGTTATGATGATGTATTTCAAAAGAATACATAAATTAACTTGGAAGAGAGTGTTTCACCAGTCAATCACAGAATGAAATCTCTGGCATATGATTTCATTGCAAGCTGAGTCAGAAATAATTTTTTAGGGATTGAAGGCATCCCAGCTCCTTATAAAATAAGACCATGGTCTAATGCTCCAGCCATTTTATCTCACTACCCATCCCAGGCATCAAACTGTACTTCAGCAGCTGTAGTTGGTATTGATGCCAAGCCAGCACTGAATGGATGGGCATGAACCTAGAATAGGACAAAAGAAATGTGACAAAACGTGGGACATAACCTAAAGCCAGAGTTCTTATTCTTGGGCCACAAGGTCCTTTTGATACATTTGGCTGCCAATAAAGACTAGAAAATTAGGATTTTTTTTACAGTTTTATCAAAGGAGTTTTATCACATGAAACCTATTAATTACACCAGCATACATTGGGGCCAGAAAATACAGTGTTACAGGTTAGAAAACATACTCAGCAATGACAGGTTTCTTTGTGGTTTTGGGTTAAGGTAGCACAATATATTCACAGTAAAGTAGATACTATTTTCAAAATTTTTTACCAGATACTAAAACGACTTTGTACCAGATACTACAGTAGAGCCAGTCATTGGCAATGTGAAACCACATGTAGAACAAAATAATGACTTTAATGTTATTAGGGAACAAAACAGTCTAAACCCTACAAAATGCCATACTTGTTGTTTTAAAAGTATCATTGGGTTGAGTGCAAAGGTTACTGAGATATGTTTTGGCAAAGATTCTCCAAATAGATACTTGAGATTGTTTTGTACATTTGTACATGTCTAGAGACATGGAAGGAATTTTAGCTTATTTTTCCCAGGGATGTTGATTCAAAGATTCTGAAGCAGAATGAACAGCAATACAGCATGGTATGAATGTTCAGGGATATTTTTCAATCCCATTTTTTGAATTTTGATTTTTTGTCTTCATATTTTATAAGCTGCTGCTCTTGGTCCCTTCCTTAGATTGCCAACATTATTTCTCACCTTTTGATTTGAGTTGCACAGAAAGCTTTATAAGACTTATACTAGAGTTCGTTTTTCCTTGTCATAAAGCCTTGTAGACACAAGGAAAAATCTGTCCCTTAGGTAAATAAATTTTTCTTCAAGTTTTCATGCAGCTATGAAAAATTGGCACTTAAAGAGTTATAAGACTTGGCCTTTTAAATAACAGGCTCATATGAAACCTACAGCATGTAAAATAATACAAGTTTCAAATGAAAGATATTAAAATGAATTTCTTTCTAAGCTGCTCTCAGAGCAAGAGTCAAGCTGAAGGGGGGATATGACTACTAAGGCCCAGGTCAGCCAAAGGAGTGGTTAAAGCAGCTTCAGGGCTGCTTGAGCTGTTCCCTAGAGGTTGCTATTATGTCATGTTGCCATCTAGGGATCACGAGAGTGCAATACCTATGGGCATGCTCCGACATATTCAGGGCCTGGAAAAACATGGTCGTATTTTGTATGTATTAATTTCAAGGATTTCTTAGGCAGCAGTCACATCTGCTATTCTTCCTCCTACTCTTGCATTATACAAAGAAGGAGTTGGGATCAAGACTGACCCAAAAATATGTTGCCAGTTTAGAGAACATCATTAGTTACCATTCAGGAGTGGTAATCTCTGTAGTCAAGAACAAATGAGAATTCTTCAGAGTTCAACTGAAATAGGACACTAGTATTTATTTCCCTCTCTGTAACTTGAAGCTCTGAACATAACATTATCCCACACTTTAAGTCTGCTGATCTGCCAAATACAGTTTTAAAATTTGAGAAGGCTGTAAGTCTTATCTGTTCTAGAGAAGAGAAAGACAAAATAGTACAGGCAGAGTGTTGCAAAGGTAAGAAACAGAAAACTCTTATGGGGAAAGAACAGAAGACATGCAATGCCTGCAGAGCAGGGACAAAAAGAGCAGTGAAGGTCATGACAGGAAAAGTAAAATAAAGAGCCATGCAAAAGATGAAAAGAATAGCAATGCTTCATACAAGAGCATGCAGGGCACACAGTAGCCCTGAAAGGTACTAAGAACACAAAGAGAGTCTGGCTGGCAACAGAAGGATGTGAGGCACTCTTGGAGAGATAAGGGACATCTCTATCATCTGGAGGAAAAGGTACCATAGACCCTGGGTACCTTTGGCATGGGAAAAGGTTTGGGAGATTTCTGAGATAAATAAATATGACACTTGTCTGAGTGAGGACTGGAGAGATGTAATCAGTGCTCTGCATGTGCACTGAGCACACTGAAGCACGCAAGCTTAAAGAAACTTTGCTAGGGTAGAGTCAGGAACAGGATCACAGTAAAAGTAATTCAGGATTAAAAACCAGTGGATGAACTAGTTTGAAGAGCAAGATAGGTGTGGTTTATGGCAATAACTGAAGCCAGGAAGGAAAGGAGTCCCTAGTATAAAGTACAGCAGTGGAGCATGCCATAAAATCACAGACTAACCCAGGTCGGAAGAGTCATCAGAAGATCATCTGGTCCAACCTTCCATGGGAAAGGGAACCTCGGTCAGATTATCTAGCATCCTGCCCAATCACATCTTGAAAACCTCCAGTGACAGGGACTCTACATCTTGAAAAGTGATGGGGACTCTACCACCTGGAGGTGTTGTTCCAGTGAATGTTTGATCTCACAGTAAAAAATTTCTTTCTTCTATCACAATGAAACCTCTCCTGGTACAACTTCTTCCTATAGCCCCTTGTCTTCTCCATGTGGTTTCTTGTGAAGTGAGAACATCCATCCTCTTTGTAGCCACTCTTTAAATACTGGAATACTGTGATGAGGTGCCCCTGAGCCTTCTCTTCTCCAGGGAGAAAAAAATCACAACTCCTCTTTCCTCAAAGGACAGTCTCTCCAGCTCTTTGATCACATTTGTGACCCTCCTTTGAACCTTCTCCAGTCTGTCCATGTGTTTCTTCAACTGTGGTGACCAGAATTGGACACTGTACTCCAGGTGTGGCCCAATAAGTACTGTGTAGAACGGGATGATCACATCTCTTCTATCTCTGCCAATTCCATCCCTGCTGTGAGGCCCAGGATGCAATTTGCTTTGCTTGCTGCAGTAGTGCACTGCTGACTCATATCAGGTCAGGACAGACAGATCTGTCAAGGAGCAGAAATAAAAATCTGGGAGTGTGTCATAGCCCAGATGTACACTGAACAGTGAAGCACAGATATTGCCTAATGTTGGCTTGGGGAGAATGCTGAGTAACTGGACAGTTCCTCATTGGTGGGGCTTGCTGGGCCTTCAGACACTGAAGAGACACTGCAGGTACACTCTTACAGGTTCTGCCTGGCCAAAGCAAAAGCAGTCAGGTGCATGACCTTCCCATGGTCTGTATTTCAGTGTAGCTCAGGTCTCATTGATCAAAGATTCATTTGCAGTGACCTACACACTGCAAATGACAAAAATAGGAATGTTTTGAAAACAAGAAGCTTCGGTTCCTAATTAATGTGTACCAGAATGGGCACCTTTTGCTGACAGTCAGCATCTTGTCATTCGCTTCCCTTAAAAAAAACCAGTCACCAAGAACTAAACACAGCTGCAAATAACTTTGAAACTATTAATGACTGAGACTAATGCAGAAATTTTCAAACTGAACTGCTCTTCCCGGTTTCAATAGTCTTCCATCACAACTAATTAGACTCTGTTTTCAGAAAATATGCATTCTTAAAAATACACATTTTGATTCTCAGAAAGTACCCAAATATAAGCTAAATAATTTTAGGGGAAAAAAATTGGGAGGAATTTTAATGACTGTTTATAAGATAAAAGCAAAAGTCCTGTTACCACAAAAGAAATTCCATGCTAGTTTTAAAAATTAAGTGGAACCTGAGATGAAATAAACAGCTATGACAATAAAGGAAGTATTTATAAACTGTTAAATTCCCCTTTCCCTCATTTCTGGACAGATAGCACAACTTTTTAAAGTTGGCCTCTGTGGTTAAGGCAAAACAAAAGGCTTTTTTTATCTCATACCATACTGCAAAGCACATTTCTGTAGGGTTTAATGATGTCTGTTACAAGTGTAGCTCACCACTTGCAGATGTGTCATTTACAAACCACTGGGAAACATTAGCATTAAGATTTTTGTGTGGCAGCCTTAGCCTTGGATGCTGTGTGTATTCTCCATCTTCGCTCAGACCAAAAGGGCTCTGGCAATGCTTCATGGAAATTTACTGTGTAAATAAGGTGCTGTGATCCAGCTGGCAGTACATGTTCTAGATCTAGCTTGTCGGATATTTCCTTTTGGTCTGATATTTTTTCTTTGAGGAAATTAGAGAGAATTTTTATAGGCAGAAGAGAAAGGCTCTTCTAGACCCTTGCTAAGAGATGCTGCTGCCATTGATCCCTGCAAGTAAAAGGAGCAGGGCAAGGAGCACATTGCTTAGAGTACATGAGCAGCAGGGGAATGAAGGTTATTGCTGCCTCTGCAGCACATGTAGGGAGGGCAAAACCATGGCCAGTGTAACATGAGATATACAAGACTCTACATGAAAAGGCAGCATGGCACCTTCACTAATGGGTACTTTCTCTTGCTGATTGATTGCATTTCTAATCAACAAGAGAATTAAGTTTGGTCAGCTTAGTCTTCAGAACTTTTTCTAACATTAATAAAAAGACTAATCGTAAACACATTGTTTAGACTTAAAAATAGGGAAACTGCCAATAAAGATATACTTTAAGGCAGAATCTCTTGAGGATCAACAAAGATCTTAAAAAGCAAAGAATATTTGATCAGCAAAATTAGGATACAAGAAAGAATTTTAAAATAATTAGGTAAAAAATAGGTCACGAGTATTGTATTTGTCCTTGAGTGGTTTGAAATATTACAGCTGATAATAATAATGCAGAAGAGCAGACCTGTCAAATAGGCAATTTCATATTTGAGAACATGATGGATGCTGTAATAATAGCAGAGAATGTATTTGAACCACTTTGCATTCCAACAGCAATTAATAATGGCATGAAAAAACAGCCACTGTATTCTAATATCTTAAAATAATTAATGTCTTATCATTTGCATCCTGGAATTTCAGATGAGAGGACCAATTAATGCCTTGAGCTTGATGACCAGATTTTATGTTGCCTGAGTTTAGCTCCTCAGTGAAAGCTGCGCAAACTGAAACAAAATTATATATAAGAAGGCTAAACTTATTAAAAACCTAGGAGGAGAAATTAAAGTTTTTGTGACTGCAGTTCATAGTCTTGCTGAATCTGGAATTGTAAAGGACTTTGGTTCAGACATCTCAGACCTACATATCCCCAAATTTGTGTGCAAATATAGGCTTTTCTTAAATTCCCCTTTATATCCTCTTTCCTATGCTCATCAAGCTTTTGCTGACTAAACTGGCTTCCATTCACTGTGTCACCAGCATCAGAACATTTCAGAAAAGAAAACTGAATTGTGACAGTGCTGCCTTTGCCACACAGATGGTGCATTTGTTTGCAGCAGCAGTAAAAGTGAACACCAAGGGTGACTCTGAACAGCTCTGAGATGTTTTCAACAGTGGCCCTTTATTCTAAATGACAAATGTGAATTCAGAAAAAGACAGATAAAATCTGCTGAACACATAAACTAGTCAACAGGCAAGTCAGTGGAACACAGATGGACTGCAGCCATTATTCACCTTA
Organism: Corvus brachyrhynchos; assembly: GCF_000691975.1. Taxonomy (NCBI): domain Eukaryota; kingdom Metazoa; phylum Chordata; class Aves; order Passeriformes; family Corvidae; genus Corvus; species Corvus brachyrhynchos. The sequence goes on along the minus strand of NW_008239547.1, from coordinate 5,431,383 downwards.
TCTGAATCTGTGGCATTTCAGCAGAAATCTCCTAGGTATAATAAATCATATGGGGAAATTGTCTCCCATAGTAGCTCATCTAATACAATCCATGAGACCCCCTTAATTATCAGAAGGGGAAAGTATGAAAAATAAATAGAGTGTACTAGTAAAGTAGAAGCACCAATTGCACATTCCCATGTTTTGGCACAGCACACCTTAAACAATCCCACAGTAGCAACAAGTCTATCCTGCAGTCTGGGAACAATGCTCTCACAAGAGCCACTGTGGGCACAGAACAGTACTGAAAGCAAGTGAAAAAGATGCTCTAAACAGTTACTTGTGCTTGCAAACATAGCAGTGAGTATTTATTCAGGATCAATTTTAACACTGGATGAGGATCCAGTGCTTGGGTTAAAAAGCACAGAATAACTTTCCACATAAAATTCCAAGATCTGAACCAAAGCTGGTGTGACTGTTTCAAATACCAGCACATAACAGGAAGAGTACACAGAACAATACCAATCAAGTAGTTGAATAAGTTAAAAGAAAGGTTTCACAGTGGGCTTTTCTTTTTTACTAGATTTTTTTTCTGACTTTATTCTGAAATCACATCCAGTATTTCCCCACCAGCTTCAACCAATTAAACACAGACAGCTAAAAGAGAAGAATTTTTCAAAGTGCATCTGTGCCAACATGGTGTGGCTAAAGTTTTTTTTAATATGACCATATTGAACTTGTCATATGGACAGAGATTTAATTCTGAAAGGACAGCATATTTTGAGTCCTACAACAATTCAACAGAAGATACATTCCAAAACCAAAGAAGATTGTTAATTCATAAAAAGATGTAGGTTATGACCTGACCAGTCCATGCAGGGGATCTGATTAGGTACTTTCAGGCCATCATACAAAGATACAACAGAAAAAACAGGAAGGGGAGAAAAGCTATCCTCTGAGATGTGTGGCATACCTTGGCAGCCAACACCAACTTTTGTTTTGGAGGTTTATTTCTGGATTTTCTTTTCAGAAGACCTACACACATTTTTGTAACAGATTGCTTTTACACTTAAATTGACTTAATTCTTTTTCCAAAGCTTTTCCCAACAAACATGATCCTAAAACCATCAGAACTGTCACTGGCAGGACTTGTGATGTGAGAAGAATGAATGACATATCAACATGTGACAACACTGGACTTTAAATTGCCTTGTTCTAGTCATAAAGAATTTGAAGGTTGTTGTAATGCTAGGTTTAGTTTAGCTCAGTGGAGCTGCTTAGGGCAGGGCAGCCATTCTGTCCTCCCGCAGTCCATTTCAGACAGCCTCGCAGTTTTGCTCCGGCAGCTATCGGCGTTACAACCAGTGATGGCGAAGGAGGCGAGAAGGGTCTCTCCACGAAGGTTTTAGAGGATCTTTAATCCTACACCTTGTGGCAGTGACCCCCAGAGGCAGAGAGACCTCGTGATTCGGACACAGGGGGGTTTTGTCAGGTCGCAGGGGCGGTACATGGGCGGAGTTGGGGTACAGGAACCAATGGGGAGAACCTGAGGGAGTGGCGAGGGCTAGGGCAAGGAAAAGGGGGGGGGGGGGGGGGGGGCGAGTGCGG
>NW_008239547.1:5423435-5429748 GCF_000691975.1 Corvus brachyrhynchos | reverse complement strand
GGAGGGGACAATATGGGATAGGAAAAGCAGTGGGTAAACAGATCACCACAGAAAGTGGGGTGTCAGCACAAGGAAACAAAGTCAGCAGTACAACTTCAGTGTCTGAAGCAAACAAAAATACTGCTTAAAGTAAAAGTAACGTGAAAAGGAATCCTTACTGATGCTCACAGTGCTGAAGAGTTTGAATGAGAGAAAACCAGCAGTGAATGGGTTATTGGTAAAAGGCAACTTGGATCAGCTTATTAAGGTGGGCCCAAGTAGAGCAGTCCATGTATCCGCACAGGGGAAAAAGTTAAATCCTGAGAGCAATGTAAACTCCTATTGAGAGAAGCAGGGAGATGATATGACTGAAAAGGGACGACTGCAAAGGATACAGAAATTAAAGGGATGGTTTGCTGAACAGGGCTATCTGTAATGGTAATGCTGCAAGAAAGCAAATAAAATTTTGGGATATGCATAAAAAATACAAGGAGTTACTTCAGTATTGGCAAGTAGGGTAATTGCTGTTGGCATACTGTGCTTATTTCTGATGTGCATGGAATATTAAGCACAAAGATTACTGGTCAACTAGAGAAGTACTAAAATCACATAACATCCCTAACAAAGAGTAACATTTTGTGAGTCTTATATACTCAAACAAAACCAGGACTTGGACAGAGAAATGGAAAGAGGAGGTTTAATAAGTTACAAAGTTTGTGATTTAAAGTTAAATTTCAAGTGAGTCAAATAATCACCGTAGCAATTTAGTGAAGATTTTGTGGATTTTTTTACTACAATGCATTTTCAGTCAGGACTGCATGCTTTCAAAAAGAATCTGACCTGGGTCAAACAAGAATTAAGCTAGGGGAGCCTGTGTCCTCCTTTATAATACAGTCAGGCATCAATAATCCATTCTTATGCTATAATTTATGAATTTTCCAAATTACAGCAAATCAGCTATTTTGATTCTTCAAGAGCAGTTATGCAGCTATGTGAACATTATCTACTGAATAAAAATGCGAACTATTTATGCATTTGGTGATCTTTCAACCAAAAAACATTCAATGTGACTTTTATGAAAGAAAACAAATGATCATTTACATACGAGTTGCAGAAGCACTTTTATATCCTCCAGCTCTTGCTATCTACCTAATGATTTACTGACTTAACAGGACTGGAAATTCACTTCCTAAAGACATCAAGAAAATATTGTCAAAAGAAGATCAGTGTAATTTGTTTATTACAAGTGTAGAGATCGAGAGCTACTTGGAAAATACGGTGGTAGAGTTAAATCTTTATGGGCAAGATAAAGATTAATGCAAATGAAAGATAAAGAATAATAAAATCAATTATACTGCAAGCAGAATGTAGAAAGTGGTTCCTCTAATTTCAATAAGAAGCTTTTATTTAAGTGCTATGAGATTTTAGTCACTTTTTTTGTGTGTTAGCCTAAATCCTAAAAAGTAGCTAGTTTTTTTCTTTGCTCCTGTACAGATATTCTATTTCCCTGTTTTTGAGCAAAATCTCAACACAAACATTCACACCAAGCATTGAACAAAGCTTTAAAAAAGTGCAGAATGGATGATGGTGTTTTTTCAGTTACTCTACTGTAAGAATTTTGGGGAAATTTGACATCAAGTCAAGTGAAGGTTATTCTTAAAGCCTGAGAACATATGGTTCAACTTTTCTTGGAACACTTATTCAGATTTAAAAAAAACAGTCGCAAATGTGTATTTCAATCCCTATCTCAATTCTTAACATCTAGCACTTGATATACACTGTTTTGAGTTAAAACTGATTATGAGATCCAACATGAGAGAAAATGACTCTGGCTTAAACTGTTACCATACATCAGCTTATCTACAGAACTAGTAGGCTTCAAATCTGAAGGAAATTTGGGACAGTTGCAGTTTAGTTTAGCCTGCAACAAAGGAATCCAGCCAAATTCTCTCACATTTGCCACACCACAGTAATTCCACAGACATTCCCAAGGCTTCACTTATTTGAGCTTATTTACTGTGCAGTGTTTAACCCCAAGTTATAGCACAACTAGCCAACATACTTAAGAGCCTCGTAATAAATGCAAAGTTATCTAAGGTATTTTGTGCAAAAGAAGTACAAAGAGTTTGAAAATATGTGTCTGCTACTACTGCAAATGCGGAAAATAAAGAAAAAGTGTTTAAAAACCCACAGCAACATAGTAAATGATGTCCTGAGAGGGCTCTGAGCCCTGACCATACTTCCCCTTCACCACCCAAGTATGATTTGCTCTCCTGGATGTAGCTATGCCCTACACCAGAGCCCTTTCTATGGCAGCTGGTGTGGGGTCAGTAGCTCTGACCAAGGAAGCTGTGACCGGTCCAGAGAGATGGTCCCAAAAGAGATCGTCTTCCCGAGGCCCGGTGTCTTCCCTCAGCTGCTGCCTAGGAGGGCCCTTGCAGAAGCTGTCAGCTCTTTAGTGATTGTCAGCTCGTGATTTCAGCTCAGCTCTGCGGGGCAGCCTCCAGGCCGGACCAGGGAGAGACGAGAGGCTCGTGTAGCTGTTCCGCACGAGGCAGCTTTATTAGTTAGTCAAAGGGGAGCCAAGAACAAGCACCTCTCTGCCCCCGCAGGGGCAGGGGGCTGGCTTTATAGGGATACAGGGGGTGGGTGCCAGAGGGTAAGGGCCAATGGGCTACAAAGGATCTGCATAGGGTCTCCCAGAGGATTCTGGGTTGGTCTTCTTCTCGCCGTAACTGAAGTAGCTCCCTTTCCAGGGGAGTCCTGCTGGGAGATGGAGCACTCCGTTTATCTCAGCAGACGTTCCTCCAGGGTGGGGGCTGGGCATACCCCACACTGTCTGCCCCTCCATCATGTACCTGAGGGCTCTGTCAGACCTGTGCTAGTGTAAGGAATGCAATAATCTATGGGACATTGCTGGTAGATGAAGGTTTCTCCAAAAACAAGTGACGGGAAGAAGGAACCTTCCCAGTATGCAAGGTCAGTTTGGCCCCAACCTTCCTATGTGCTTATCCATTCATATTAACAGCTTTGAGGGGAACCTTTAGTAATCAGATGTTCATATACTAAACATTACCACCAGGAGCAGGACTTAAGAATTCACTAAATGCAAACTAGGAGGAAGGCACAGACAACACGTAGTCCCAAACTCATGGTTAAGAACAACACTTTTGTTCCTATAAAAGAGTGTGCTACATCTCTTCAGGCCCATATTTTTCCTAGGGATTGTTTACTGCTAGCAGGCCTGGTTTATGATTTTTCCACCATGCCTTTTGGATCCTTTCATTGCCTTTTCTGTCTCAAACGTAAGTTTTGCATCTGTATTTTCAATGCTTTCAATAGCCTACTTCCCCCTTATCTATTTTCTGTCATTATACAAAGATTAATGCCAATTTGATTAGGTTTCTGTAGTTCACCTGCTGCTTTTTCAAACATCTTTGTGCTTTCTTCCATGCTGTCCTTCTTGCTGGAGTTTTCTTTCAACAACCACAAAACCTGATTAATTTTCTTCAGCAAATCCCACCTTTTGTCTTCTTTGCCATGAAGTATACACAGAAACAAGAGTTCGACTGATGGTGTGTTGCAAACTGTGCCTTCCCTGCTGATCAATACAGTCTCATTGTTTCCCTCATCTGCCCATAGCCATCTGCTGTCTTTTGTCTTATACTTTTGAGCTCTTCAGGGCAGGAATTATCTTTTTGCCCTATATTCCTATACAATATAACATTATAATCACAGCTCGCGATTAAGGCTGCTAGATAACATGATCATACAAACAAATTATAACAATGGCAAAATTTGCTCCAAGTTTTTTGCAGATTTTTTTTTTTTAGAAATATGAGGCACTTCAGGAAAAACATCACCAAATCCACTGTTTTTTCAATGCCTCTGAAAAAACGTTTAGAATAGCAGTAGGTGAGAATATTAATTCAAGTCTTTTAATATAGGGCTGGATCAGGCTCGGCAGGTCTGACAGCCTGTCTCCATTGTAACTCCTCCTAAAGGCAGGAAAAGGATTCTCACGGGAAATGAGTCAGGCCCTACGGAGCCCACGAGGCAGCATGCAAAAGGAGCTGTGCTACTGCCTGGCAAGATTGGTGGCTCAGACAGAGGACCACATAGTGACATTTTTATCATAATCCCTAATAGAAATATGCTATATTTTCCTGTTTATTTTTATTTTAAGGTGAATGTCACAAAAGTAAAAGGGCTGCAACACTAAACGGGGGTCATAATAACAGAAAATCCAAGGTTATTTCCACAGAGATCATGATTCAAGCAGACTGCTGTGAACCACAAATGCAAAATTATAAATACTACAAAGCGTGTATTTATGTGCAAGAGGCCTAAATTTCAGTTTCCGTTGAGAATCCTCTTTCCAGGGGCCTCTCTGTGCTGAAGTTATCTTGCACTGAACAGCGAAGGTGTTAGAATTTGCCCGTCTTTTCAGAGCCCAGCTCCAGCAGGCACTACCTGACTCAGCTCACAAACTAGAGCCACAGCATCAAATTTCCCAACCCACTTAATTTGAAAGCCTGCCAAGATAGGTGAAAGACCTTATAAATATGTAAAGCAGGAAGTTCAAATTACACAGTGATGTAAATTCCCAGTGATTGATGCCCTTTTAAAAACAATAAAAATCCTCGAGAAACTACAATGTTGGTGAATGTGCTTCCCTCCCGATGCTGACTGGTGGTGCCGTGCCGAGTTTGGCTGATGTATTGTACTTTTCGTGCGGATTTTATTTTGGATTTCTACCACTTCCTGGAGGCCAGGGGGAGGCACAGTGGGAGGAACCAAAAAACTCGGTGCCACAGCCATTTTGTTTGTGGGCAGCATGGTAGAATTCTGTCAGTCAGTATAAGGAGGGGTTTTTAAAACAGTATTTATGGAAAAACTATTCCTGCCGTAACGGATGTATCTGTTGAATTTAGTGTTAATTTAGTTCTTTCATAAGGTAGGTATTTATAATTGTAAGTAAATTGAGTATTTGTTGGGATTCAAGCCTCTCCACTTTCCAGGAATCATGGATTTTGTTTCAGGCATGACTGGCTCTTTCGGATGCTGCGAGGCTGCCGGAGCCCGGCGGGGCGGGGGTGCGGGGGTGCCGCGGGGGGAAAGGGCAGCATTTTTTAGTTCAGCAATGGAAAGTACTTCTGCTGCTGAGGAATGAATTTTCACAGTTTGCTACTGACATGAATCTTATGAATTCTACTACAAAAAAAATGCCTTTTAAGCTCCAAGTGAAGTTTGCAGTTGAAGCAAATGCGGCAGAAGCATAAAAAATATTTAGACTTTTGAGTTAAGGCCTTGCATAACATGCAGGATGAAATGCGAGACTTCTGGATTTCAGCCCAACTCTACTCAAACAATAAACCTAAGAGATATTTGGCAAACATGAAAAATATCCCAACGAGATTGGTCTTTTCAGTGGTTTTTTCTTCCCTTTATCTTATTTTCAAAGAATGAGGCTTAAAAAAAAAAAAAAAAAAAAGAAAAAGTCTCACTTTCTGCATTTGCGAAATATTTTAAGGATGTTCGGGAAGCCCTTTGCAGCATGGAGGTGGCTGGTTGTAGGAGAGCGAGTATGCAGTCCATATTGTTACAGCCCTTTTGCAAGGGCTTCCTTCTTCGAAGGTAAGTTTGTGGTTTTAACCAAAAATACTCGTTTCTGCGGGTTTTTGGCGTATATTAGTGCTGTGGAGGATTTTCGTTGTGTTGATGAACAAAACGTAGTTTTGTATTTTTCATAGCTTTGATTTCATGTGTATCCCACCCAACGGTGTCTCCTTAATAGCGACAATTACTGAAGTCAGTTTTGTTTCCTCTTTAAAATTTTATACAAGCGAAGATCAAAAGCAATTTAACTTAAATTTAGGAGTATAAGAACTCAAATATTTTCCAGATGGACTTGGGGTTTTTTTTCTGGTTCTGGCTTTTTGTTGGGGCGGGGGGGCAGGGGGGGATTCTTTACCGAGTAATAAATGGATCCAGGACCAAATATGTGACTGTCTATATAAATATAATGCAGCTCTCCTGTATAAAGAGGCGTATTATATTGCTGCTTTATGGTCTGATGGTGGCTAAAAGAGTTTACAATGCCATTTGTGATGGCTCTTGATGGATTACTTTGGTCTAAAGTAAGGGGGAAAACTGCCCTTGGTATGGTGAAGGTGGAGATGGACATAAGAGGGTTTATATGAAGTTATGTCTCTTAATAAACACTGACCTTTTTCTTTACAAATTCCAGCTCTTGTGGTAATTAGCTTAAAGCATTAGTTATATAAAGGTTCTTATTTCCCCACACTTCACTTAGATGCCTTGGTGTTGGGTT
>NW_008239547.1:5410720-5423176 GCF_000691975.1 Corvus brachyrhynchos | reverse complement strand
AGGGGGCTGGGGGGAGAAAGGTGGGGCACGGGTTGATCTATTGTATCTTTTCCTTTTCTATGTATCAAAAGTAACTGCAAATTAGTTAGAATGGCGATGAAATTGTATCTCTGGAAAATTGTAGTGTCGCATGAACTATGGCCCGGCAGAGGCATGACCTCACCCTTTCGCTGGTTTGTGTAATGAAGCAGATCCTTAATTTTTTTTTTCAATTCTGTACCTAGAGTCCAGTTTTCCTCAGTGATGAGATTTTTTGGTCTCACTCCCAAAATAATCTTACAGTGGCTGGAGATGAAAGGTTTTTAAATTATTTTTTGCAGCCAATATGGAAGGGTTTGGCACACACTTATTGTGCAACTAGTCCATTGTTTGCTTGTTGCGAAGTTAAAGGTTCCATCCACGGCTGGTTATCAAGCCCTAGGGTCCCCCTTGCTCGCGTGCTTGCATATGGAAATCTCCTAATGAAGTCTATAGGAGTTTGGGTTGTGTATGAAGGTGGGGTTGAAAAGAAGGGAAAGCCTAACATAGTCCTTCAGATTTTAAGAGGATTCACCTGAGGTGGGTGCGTTTCTTTCCTATTGCTAAGTGGAGCATGCATTTTACATGTATTTATAAATAGATATATGTTAATGTGTGTTGTTTTCTTTTGTTACAACCTACAGATCACCTCGGTTCTAAGTGCAAAAGGATTAGAAGGCTTTCTGCTAACGTCCATATTAGGTGTAAGAAAACAGAAGTGATTAATGTTCTAAGAGGGGTGGGAAGACATAGTCAAGCCCATGATCAGAGCATATATTGGAAACTCAACAGGTTCAGGAACAAATCTGACATTAAATTTAACACATTTTTAAGGAATCAATGTGCCTGTTATTTTGGAGTGATAAAAGCTGATAATTTTAGAGGCCTTTGCATCTATTTCACATTTCAATGTCTTCAGTATTTTCAAAGAATAAATTTGACAAATATTAGGCAGTTCGAAACAGTCTCTAAACTTCTCATGAATGTTTAAATCTTCAAAAATGCATTTAGATTTTATTTTAAAAGGAAGTTTGATCATTAAGTTAACTAGTTTTATGGAAACTGATATACAACTTCAGTAGATCTCTGTAATGGTGTCTTATTTGTTATTTTTTTTTTAAAGGAAGGTAGATTTTGCTTCTGTCTTAGGTAAAATACATCTTGCCACCTTCTGCCAGTAACAAACATATATCCAAGAGAGCAGTCAGCTTTTATCATCTCTGCTCTGTCAGACAAGATCTGCTTTTATGGATTCTTGCTGAAGCAGAGACCTGGTGGCCTATGACAGTGCAATATGGCCATTACTTCTTTGGTGTCCTGGTACAACTCTTAGATCTTGAGGACAACTATCAAGATATAAACCCTCTTAGAAAGTGTGGATTTTGGCCGTCCTCCATTTCCATTTCTGAGACTTGATCACTAGGACATAAAGTTGGCATTTTGGGCACAGTTTATGCCAATAGAAATAGTGCCAGTTGTTGTTGAATCTATTACAATTATTATCAATCTTAGAGAATCACTGGTTATTTAATTCTGATGCAACTTTTCTTTTTTGACATCGTTTAGACCAATGTTCAGTGTGCTCATCCATGGACAACAGTACTGAGCACATGATAAACTGAGTTGCTTACTGAAGGTATTTTCATGCTTTTCTTATCATCCCGCACCATGAAAGTGACTATTTCTTGTGGCTGCAGCCTGTGCATGCAGGCCATGAACAAACTGATAGTTGTGATCTTGCTGCTCAGAGTCAGTTCGAGCTCAGTGAAGTCAGCAAGAGCATGAAATCTGAATGGAAACTCGCTTCACACTTGCTCCTCTCTCTCCCATTCAGCTGGGGCTACTCTTTAACTTTGGTTGTGGTTTTGCAACTTCAAAGCTGCATCTGATGAAAGTGTCTGGTTTTACTCCTATCAAATCATAAGGTGAGAAGAGTGAAGTACTGATCTTCTCCAATTCAGTGGTTTTCTCACTTATCTCCTCCTTCCTTTTTGAGCCATTGTGTTGCCAGTAAGGAGTACTCCCTGCATCTTCTGCAGAAATTCCTGGAAGAGTAATTTCTGTGGGGTGGCTCAATCTTTATTGTGTTTTCCCCACCTGCTCCTTCTGAAATTACTGTATGTGGAATTCCAGGACCTAAAGCATAAGAACTTTTTTTGGTGGGTTTTAAAATTTTCTCCCTTATATATACCTCCATTTCTAAGGTGACAAAACTAATATATTTTTCTTCTAATACAGTTTCCCTTTTACCTAGAAAGTCTATATAGACTCCAGACACCTTTAAAAGATATTTGGGTCTCTTGGCTTAAAATTGTTTGAAGTATGGCATCCTACTATAAATCAATCTTTTTCAAGAGCTTAACTCAACCTGGCTGACCAAAATGTTCTTTGTGCCTTCGTGACATTCTTCTTATGAATATTACTAGTATTATGTACTCAAGTAAGAGTCACGGTAAAAATGGCTGTCTAAAATTGTCATAGTAGTGCAAGATGTGTAGATCCCAGGCAGATATAATCAACTTCCAAAGTTAACCAAAATTCTGTGCAGATAGTTCCTCAGAAGTGGGCTGGTGGTGTAGAAGAAAGTTGTTTGGGGCTCAGTTCAAACAAAAGCCATACCCCTTGCTTCTCATATGTTGTGCTCTCCAGTTTCCTATGCTGATAATATACCTTGGTGCCTGGGATTTCTGTCTGTTATCTTTTGAGGATTTTAAAGTATTCATTGTGTTCTTGATTCAACAAGATTTCAAGGGTGGGGGGGCTGTCTTTACATTGGAGACTTTGTGACATATTCTTGTTTCTCACCTTTCTTATTTCATGACTTTGCTAGCTGTACTTCTCCACATCATACTTGTCAGCATCAACTCGTACCAATGAATAATTATTTTTAAACTTACTTCAAGGATCATCTGTTTCCCAGCTGTGAACAAAGGACAATATATTACACACCTGCTTCAGACTCTCATCCTGTACAAAGTGAGGTCTCTCCACACCTCTTCCAGACTGATATTTGCATGACCTTTCAGTGTTATGAAATTATCTGCTCTAATTCCTATATGCCAGAGGAGCTGCTATAGCTAGCACATCCTTCCACCTTTTAGCAGTCTTCATATTTTTCCTCTCTTAGCAAATAGCACAAGAAGTCAATTCATGTTACAGTGAAGAGACAATCCTAGATTTTAAATTCTTTAGTAAATATACAGGGTGGGGGAATGTCAGTGCTTTGAAATAGAATTTCTGTCTTGTTGCTGGGAGCAACAAAATATGCCTTGGACAGATGTGACCACACACCAGTGGATTCAGGTCCTGTGGGCTCCTTTAGACTCTTCGCTAAGTCACATTTCCAGTATAACGTGTCTGTATGGACTGTCCAGGAGCAAGATAATACCAATACTATAAAATTCCTTAATAGGAAGGTTTGTTCATCAATTCTCTACTGATAGTAGCTAAAGCCTAAAATTGGTGGTCAGAAGGTATTGCAGTGCTTGAAAAGTCAGTACATTTGCTAAAAATTATTCTCTCTGCTTATCTCCTGATATAAACAACAGAGAGATGGGAACTGCCAAATAATACGGGAGTCCTAGTCTTCACTACTTGTGCAGGGATGCTCTTGGATGCTCCTGAATGGTAAATGGAAAGTTGCTCAGAGCCATCCAACACCATACAACAGAAAATAGTAGTTACAGACGCAATGTCTTGCTTGGAGCACCAGTAAAAATAGCAAGTGCTCTAAATGTAGTTCACAGGAATTCTGAGTTGGAGCAAATGACTGAAAATGGGGGATGCTGACTCGCCATCTTCTGTTACTGAGGAGAACCTGGATCACTTTTGCTAGGGAATGGGAAAAGGATGAGTTAGATTTTACAATGCACTGAGGTCTGGGATTTCCAGAGGAAGAGAGAAAAGGTGGGGTTGGATCTCATCCCTGCTTCCAGAACTGTCTTATGGATTTTATTCAAAAATGTTTAAATGTAAAATGTAGGAATTCCAGGGAACAGTGAGCAGATTTGTTCCCCCCAGAGCAGTCTTCTTTTTGTCAGGTTCGGTTTTGGTTGTTCCTTGGGACAAGTGCATGGTTAGAGATCTGGGAAATAGGCCTGTAAGGTGGTATTAACTCGTGCTTCCCTAGATTTACAGTAAGTTGTGCTTCTGAGTGAATTTGAATCCCTGTATTGTATACATTTAATGTAGAACTTCTTTCACATGCCTTTAGATGAGTATTGTTAAATCTGTAATCCTCAGTGGAAAGAAACAAACCAAGTAAATCACAGCTTTAAAAAATGAACAACAAAAGGACCCCAACAACAGCAAAACAACAAACCAACAGACACAACCAAATCTTGGATTTCTGCTGTGATAAGAACCGTATCTTAAACTTAACTGAGTATCCTGATCAGGTCTCCATCTGCCTCCTGTGATTAGTTCAGATGTGAATGTCCTCACTTCATCAGACATATCCCATGCCCCTGAGTTTGCTAATATTGACCTGTGCATGATTTAGGTAATGAAAAGTTAGCTCTTAATCCTCACTTCCCTTCAGAGCCTTGAGAAAATTACTAAATGGAAGCAAGACCTCTGGCCTCACAGGGGTGTGCATCTGGAATATTCATTAACACAAATAAGAGTGAGCTTTCCATGTTTGTTTAAACAGGCTAAAAAATCAGGTGACAGATCTGGGGATTTCAGCGTTATGGACATCCCTTTCTATTTACTAAAGAATCTTGGTGGTGCCTTGACCTGATGACTAAAAGGATAATTTTCTGAAAGGGTCCTTTTACCTGACAGATTTTCATCTGTAATGCCAGGGGTAGACAGGGCATGTTACCCAGACGGATTTATTCAAAAGGTTTTTTTCTCAAGAAAATCTAAAATTTAATTTAAAATGTTATAATGCAGAGCAGCTGTATTATTTCTGATGGTCTTAAAGGTATCCCCACAAGGCAGAACATCTTGATGTCTTTAGACAAAGTGATTGTGTATTCACAATTCAAGAAAAGTGCCACAATCAGCATCTTCTAAGGAGAAACCATGCTGGATAACACAGTGGGGAAAAAGCATACATCTGATGACTCTGCATAGACACTTTCTGTTTAGCCCATATTCATCTACAAGCACATAATGAATGAAGATTCCATAAGAAAGTATTCTGATTTCTTTTGTCATCTCTGAATCAATTTCCAAGTTAAAAAATGGGTGTTCTGGGAATCTGTGGGATTTGGAAGGTCTAGTCAAGCAGACTTCCAGATGAGCTACTTTAATGTGAGAAACTGTTTTCCTTCCCATCTTTCATATTCTCCCTTGATTTTTTTTTTAAATTAGGTTGTGTCTCTTTATGCTAACACCCTTCTTGAGTTGCTTATAAATCAGAAGTTCAGCAGACTTGGCACATGTGACCAGTAGAAGGCTGGTGCACATTAACCCCGGTGTTAATGACAGGGGTCTGTCGTGTTCTCTTGGTCAGAGGAGCAGAATGTCAAAACAGCTGTAAAACTGACACACTGCTCAATAAGAGAATGAGAATGGAGTGTCTTTATCGGAGATGGACGAGGGGGTTAAAGTCTTACGTGCTTATAATCTAAAGGATTTGAGAAAACCACTTTCCATTTGGCTGTGTTTCTCAGGTTGCCCTTACAGCAGATTTGGGGGTTTCACGGGGAGGTGAGAAGAAAACACTGATGATATCACAACACCTCAGGCCATAGCCCACCTACATTAGTGACAGAGAAAATAATCTAATCTGATTTCTCTATTTTTCTTCTCACAGCAACTACATGTTTGCATCTAAACCAAAACACTTCCCTCTCAACATGTGCCCATCTCCCACAAGTTGTTTGCATTCTCTAAATGTTGAAAAACCTCAGAAAATGTATTTTCTTCAGGTTAACCTTATCAGAGTTTTATATTTTTATGCCTCTGCTATCATTTAAAGATATACAGATATAGATATCTCAAAACAGTCTCATCTGATCAGTTTTATGTTCAGGACTAGCCTCCTCTGCTGGATATTTACAGTCAAACTTAATTCATTAGGCCTTTTTTCCCACTAGTGCAGCATTATTAATTTATGCATTCTGGAGTGTATATATAAACATTCAGCTATAAATATGATCATGATTATTTGTACCCCAGAAGACAGGCAATATTTTTATAACATTCACTCATGCTTAACTGAATATAAATCAAACTACACTGCATAAAAAATCCACTTCTAAAATTGAAAGAATATTTGTATTCTTGCAGACTAATAACAAGCCTTTGAAATCCAAAAGCTGACTTATTTGTATATTTTTCATTTCTTTGGAGACATATTTATTTAGGTAAAGATGGTATAGCCTGTATAAGGTATTTAATAACACATTTGTGTTAATTTGATGTGGAATTCAGAGTTCACTCACACTGTAGGTATGTAGGTAGATCCCACTAACATTAAAATTGAAAAAACTAAACATATATGTTAGGAAATGCCTCTTAATTCCAAGATGCAAATGTACTTTCCTGCACCAAAAGATTTCTGAAGCCAAGCTAATTCCTGTCTAAGAATAAGTCAATGTTTTCCTCATTGTCTGAGGGAAGCAGATAACATGCTTTCATTCTGATTCAGGAACTGCAATTGAAAGCATTTGGCTTTCTGTAGTAACTCCACATTATTTAACATCAGCAATATAATTCTGAAGTTTGAAAATACTTGATCATACTAACCAGGAGCCCTGAAGCACTTGAAACAATTTTTTATAGATTGACTTGCAAGACAGGATTTCTATCTTGGGAATGTGAGGTAAAAATCTAAAAAGTTAGAGCATATAATAGTAAGACATTCGGGTCTTCCTATTGAACTGAATTTGCCATTTTATTTGCATTTACATAGAGCCAGGCAACTACCAGGGTAGAAGTAAGTTTCTGAAGTCATGCAAAGGCACAGAGCCTGTCCCCAGTTAACCCCTTTATCCTGGGTTGGGGTGTGAGCATTGGCAGTTGAGGTTTATATAGTCATGCCATGTGTGTTTGTGGTGGGGGGTTTTTTGTTTGTTTTTAGCTTAATGGTCAATTGAAGGATTTGGGACAGTGTGCAGACCCGTGTATGGCGATAATTTCTCTACTTCTGTTTTCCTTTCTTAGCTTTCCACCTTATACTATGCAGAATATCAAAGATAGATATCCTTAGCTCTTTGATTGATGAATTAGCAATTGTGTTGGCAGGATAAGGTAGGGCTTTTTTATTTGTTTGGTTTTTTGTTTTTTGTTTTTTAAACTCAGTTGTGGTTTTGGTTGCTTTTTTGTTTTGTTTGTTTGCTTGCTTGCGTTTTTTGTTGTTTGTGTTGGGTGTTTTTTGCAAGAAAAGCATAAGGTTTTTGCCCTTCACCTGGCTCTTCTACTAGAAATCATACAGAATCATGTGATTAAATTTACTAGACTCAGAAATTATTCATGTGTTATAATCTGATGTTTGCGGAAGTCCATGCCTAAGTAAGAGGTGGTAACCAGTCCACCCAGCTCAAATTGTGTTTACCTAATAAATTGTGATTTTAGTATTACTATTGTTTTGTATCTCAGAACACAAAATGTTTTAGATAAAGATTAAAAAAAAAACAACCCACAGCATAAAGTCAGACATTTTTTGATTTTGTTTTGTCCCTCTTTATCTTACTACTTAATCTTAAAAGATTAATTTGTGAAATGAGTTGGATGACTAAATCAAGAATTCAAGGTGTGTCTAGCATAGTATTTTAGAGGGGATATGTATTACAGAATGAAAACATGAAAGAGAAACTCATAAATCACTTCTAACACTTAAAATTCTTCTGAATCCATTAAAACTTAAAACAGGGGAAGATGTATTTCAAGACAGAAGTCTCAGCATAATTTGTGTCTTTTTACCACCACTGTATCTAAAAGAATAATTGCTTCCACTATAACATTTTCCCTAGACACATAAAAACTTAAGTCTCCGAAACAAGCTATATAAAGGGAACTGATTCTTTTCTGACAGTACTAAAAAAACTCCATCAAATCCTTTATGCTTTCAGATAGAGTCCATGTTACCATTTTCTTGCCTATCTGTCAAGTGATGTTGGGACAAATGTTGAGTCTGTAAAATAATAATCCTAAATAATTAATTCCTCTTGAAGTCTTCCTAGTCCTCCTATGGATACAAATGTGTCCACCGCCTCTAAGAGTTTGTCTGTTGTTGGAAAAGTACAGATCTGGCAATAGCTTTTGCTGCTCCTCTCTTAGTTTTGTCTCTTCTCAGTAAGAGAATTGCTGTCTAGTGGCTTTTCCTTCTCTTTTGGATATGGCTCCATGGCATATCCATTTGAGTATCAGCTTAGTTTCCCTGAGGATGCTGGACTCAAATTTTCCTTTCAGTCATGGAAGATTGTTGCCTGTTGTGCCTCCATATTAAATATTTTGTCGGCAGTTTTGGAATCTAAAGGATTATGCATACTTATATTCTGTTGAACAGTAACTGAAATAGGTTATTAAATGCAATATTATCCCTTTTCCATCTCTATTTGGTATTCTGCAGTCCAAACTGGAAGTGCTTACAAAAAATATAAGGTAACTGAAGGATTTGGCCATGCAGTACACGTTCCTACTTGCTCACTAAAATTTATATATATACATAAGACAAATTAATCTCCCTTCCTTGAGTCAAGAATAGAGGAAGAGATTTACTTGGTCACTACTTCAAATTATGATTCAGAGATCTTCAAATAAGCTTTGCATCTCAACCATGAACACATAAAATAACTCAGTGAATATATCATACCATTCTTTGAGACACCAAAGTTATGAAACACTAAATTATCTTTCAGAAAAGTGGCAGAAGTGATCACAAAGGTGTTCTACACCAGTTTTGTAGTGTGGTGTCTGAACTGTTCAAATGTGTGTGACAGTTCCATTATCTCTTTTAAAACAGACAGTTGATACAAGTAAATAAGGTGAAATTCACTAAGAATTACACCTGTTCATTTATGGTTGAAATCTTCATGCTATTAAGATAATTTCTGTATGCATGTACTTTCTATTGTAATATGACATTTTATAAAATAATGAAGTGTCATATTTGCATACATGTATCTCATTTTAATTCAAACTCTGTGTATCTCATTGAGATGATTTAAAATAATACAGCTATCTGAAATGTTACAAAACACATACAAGAAAGGTAGCTGAGAAGCAAATTTGAACAGTAGCATCACCAGCAAATGTAAAAGAGGAATATACATACAAAATCCATAAAAGCTTACTGCAGAACAAAAGAGATGCCTGGATCTTTCCAAATACCCCTAAGAGTAAGGCATTCTGGAAAAAAACCCAAGTATGGTAACTTCAGAACGTGTCATTTCTTAATATTTGAACACTGAAAGTGTGTGCAGCAGGAGAGACCAGTGACACTTCTTATCAGTTCAGAATACTCAGCATTTATAGGGATTCAAAAAAACCAGGTCAGCAAAATTGCTGTATAAATAAGTGAAGAGTTATTACAAGCAGGGTGTAAGGTAGTCACAGAGTGAGAAAAATAAAAATTGCAAATATTTTTGGATACGAAAGTCAGTGTATAGTTTAGTGTAATACAAAATATGAACAAATCCTAATAAAAAAACCCCAAACCCAGAAATGTTTAAGAAAGCTTGCTTTTTTTTTTTTTCTAAGTTGAACAACTGTCTCCTAGAATTTTCTGTCCTTAAAATACAAAATGCTTGAGGCTTGAAGGCAACAAAAATGACGTGGTTTAACCACGTCATGTGTAGTACTTTTGTGATGATTGCTGCTAGAATGGGAGACAATATTAAACCCATGTGCAAAAGGCTGTAATTCATGCTTAAGTAAATGACTGGAAGTCTTTCTTGAACTCAGAGAGGTTTTAAGCCATAAAACTAAATAAATACTAAAATTTGTAAAAACTTGTCAAACAGTACACGGGATTTGCAAACCAAAATAGCAAATTATGTTTTTGGGCTTCACAAACCCAAGTTAGAGAGCACAAGAGACCCCTACCCCTGTCTGTAAGTGCATGGCTCAAGTTGTATCTTTGCTCATAATGCTCAGCCTGAATTTTGTACTTTTGAATGTATATTGAAATGGTTATATTTACTAGCTGCATAGCTGATACATAAAGTGCTTTCATTTTAGTTAAGCTTGTTCTTTTAATTGTTTTGAGATCATAAAAAGATAAAGCCTTAAAGAAATGCCCCAAATTATTTCAGCAGTTAAAAAAAAAATGATAGCAATTCTAAATGTCTTTTCATTATATTTCAGTTACTTTACCTTACAGTTCAATTTTTTAAATAGACACGTAGCACTTTGGTTCAACAAATTAATTTATACTTACTGCTCTTTTACTGAGAGCTTGCAAAGAGTATTTTGGTCACTATACAGAACATACCAATTCTGTCATAGTGCAGCACTGATGTCTACAGATGTAAAGTGTGCATTTTGGTAAAAGCTACAAAATGGGAAAAAATCTAAAATATACCTGCATTTTCTAACTGAAAGGAAGGTAAAATGGAAATACCAGTCTGGTTATTTTCTATACCCTTTTCCTGTCATCATCTTTTACAGAACGGACATCAAGGCTGATGCCACATTGTTTTCAATTATCACACTTTCCATCTTATTAGCAAATTGATTTTGAGGCCTAATCATCTTCTGCTACAAAATATTTAAATACAATCTTTTATTGGTAAAACATTAAAAGCTGATGAGTCCAAGAGTTTCAGGCCAAAACTTTTTCTTAATGCACTGTCCTCTTTGTATCCAAATGTTATTGTCCATTCTGCTTGCTCTGCACTTTTCTCAAGCCTGTGGCAGGGTTGGAAATGCAAAGGTCAATTAAGGATAAGTTTGAATTTGATTATTCTTCCTTTATAGTTTAGGATATTTTCAATACTTTGCTTACAATTATGTTCATTATGTATTGTTTTCCTTTCATCAGAATAAGTGGAGAGTTGTATTTAATGGCCTTATTTTTTGCTTAGCTGCCAGGTGTTTTTTTTCATTTAATTTTCATTTAATTTTTTAAGTCTAAGCTAATCTATGATGGCATACTGTGATTTTTGGGTTGATTTTTTTTCAGCACCTTATCTCTCTGCTAATTGGATAAACTAAATTATTTGGTATTTGTGGAAAAGGGTGTAGATGTTTTACGGGCAATTTATTTTACGATTATATTTCTAGCTAGTGTGTGCTTTAAACTTTAGAATTAGACTAAAAAGCCATATGCATGTTTAAACATTTGGTTCTGATGTAACTACTGAAACACAAATGAATACAATGATAGTCCTTAGTTCATGCCACTCTTCTTAAAAACAAACAAACAAACAAAAAAAAGACAACAAACCAACAAACAAGTCTTCCTAAAAAAAAGTCTCATTGCCCCTAGCTGTCTTCCACTGCATTACCCATTTGCAGTACCGGTAGAATTTATCATCCCAGAGAGGTTATGAAGCCAAATGAGTTGCAGTTTAAGCAGTTTGGGAAACCTAGAGGGAAAACAGTCATGCAAATTGTTGGCTTGAAACTGCTGTTAACAACTGCATCTAGTAATATTTCACCTAGTGTCTAGTAGTGACTTAAGGCTGAGAATGGTGGTGGTATTATTATTATTACCATTATTAAAGAGGTGATGCGATTTTTAAAATGGTTTTTGTTTCTGTTATAGAGATAACTTCTAAAATTGCGAAGCAAACTAAGGTTTTTCTATTTTTTTTTTTTTTGTTATATCTATGCCGTATTTCTGAAAGTTCTGTTTCCCAAGAGTAGTATGTGATAAAGAACAAGTTCTGTCTACCAATTCTCGTGTGACAGTAAAAACGACAGTATTTTGCATTAAAATTGGAGGGACAGTCAACACACCTATCTCGCATTTTAAATGAAAATAAGCATAACTTCAATAAGATGGATTTTACTACAGAACTAGAATTCCATTATCACCTGGTGCGAGAACATACCTGAGCATGTAGTGTTCCTTAGCTAGACGGCTGCAGCCCTGGCCTGGCGGGAACGGAGTTTGACGTTCCTGTGGCCGCGCTGGGATGCCCTGGGGCGGCTTGTGCAGAGAGCACCGAGAGCGGGGTAACTCGGCATTTCCGATTCCTTGCTTAGAGCCGAATAGTGCATCAATTTAATCGACTCACTGAGATGTAAACGAGCTTCCCTAATCAGACATGCTCAAGTGAGTTCTACCCTTTGCCTGGGGTGAGCTCGCTTGAGCGGGTCACTGATAATAACTGAAGTCCACGCAAGGGTTAAACCAGTTCATGTGTCTGCATTTGCTGTCGGACTAAGTTTCTGAAAACCTCAGAGAAACGGGGTGGAAGTGCTGTTGTGGAGGTGCCCGGTTATTATGGTTCTTCACCGTTTTCGGGCAGGAGCCCGTGCTTCCCCTTTATTTAGCACGGACTCGAACTCCGTTCGGTGACGCGGGGAGGGACAGAG
>NW_008239547.1:5363206-5409309 GCF_000691975.1 Corvus brachyrhynchos | reverse complement strand
CGTGCCTTTTCCTTTTCCCCTGCCAGAGATAGGAAGGGTTTGTGTTTGGATTTACCTGAAAACCCTGCAAGTGCCTTCAGATAGTGTAAGTAGTGTAAGTAAAGTTGTGATGGTCCCTACGAAAGTCAGTTTTGAAGCGCTACTCAGGGTAAGGAAATCCGTGTTGGAGGCTAAAAGTCTATCGCTTCCTGCTCGGTTTTGCTGTCTCAGTGGAGGATGAAACTTTAAACCATTTTGAACTTCTGGGTCATTTAATCATTCACTCAAGCGCTTTCCAAGATAGGTAAAACAATCAGTAGCTGTTACTGCTGAAGGTAAAACACTTGGTAACTGTTATTGTTAAAGACTCTGCTCTGAAGTGTGTTATTTGCAGTGTTGTAAATCTTTAATTATTTCCGTAGTATAATCTGTTTTCCCCATCTGTGCATTAAGTACAGCAAATAGGGAAGTACTGTAGAAATACAGTTATGTAAGCGTGTTTTGAAATTTGGTGCTAAGAACAAAGGTGACACTAGCTCAGTTGGTTAGAGCAGGGTGCTAATAAAGCCAAGGTTGTGGGTTCGATCCTCTTTTGGACCATTCACTTAAGAGTTGAACTCGATGATCCTTGTTGGGTCCCTTACAACTCAGAATATTCAGTGATTCTGTGACAATTTCATAGTCCTGAGTTTTTCTAGCTGTCAGACTTCCATTGTCCTTTGAAGGTGACAGGCTTTAAAGTTTCTGTTTGTAGTTCTAGATGTAGCAAACTTGGAGTTGCATTTGTTTTAAAAGAGGTATCATCTTTAAATAGAGTTTCCTCTTTGTGGCACTATTACTCTTAGTTAATGGATTGCGTGAATTTTTATGAAATGTCTTCGAACAGAAAGGTTTCTAGAGAGTAATGTGCTTTGTGTGTTGTTGTCCATAGAGTAACCACTCTCTGAGGCTTTTTTTTTAGCATAACTCCCTACCATTTTAACATAATTTGGTATTTCCAAGTCTTCTGCAAGTCATAAGTTGCTTTAAACATCTGCTAAAATGTATATTGTGAAGTGTCGTGGTTTTGTGGTTGTTTTTTTGAATTTTTCTAATTGGTAGGTTGGGTTTTATCAGGTTGTTTTGGTGGTGTTTATTTTTGTGAAGATGCTTAGAACTTCAACATGGTATCCATTGAGGAGTATTTACTGCTACTGTAGGTAGCAGTGCTTAGGATGCTTGTGTTTCTATCGGGCACAGATGATCTATTCTGAAGTGATACCTGTAGATTTTGAATATGAGAGAAAGCACCTTTAATTTCCTCTTCTACCAGAATTTTAAATTTTGTTGTTTGTTATGACGCTTGCTGAGTTTATTTCTCAGTTCAAGAGAGTGAGAATGCATGCATGCATTTATTTATGTAGAAATGTCAGGTTGCTGTCTTTCTCTTTTACTGTTTGCCTGGCAGTTACAAGTTTTCAGGCTAGAAAATTACATGGGCTGTCTGTATAGTCTCCCTAAACCCAGAGATACATGTCCTAGCTAAGTAAAAGTAGTAATGGGTAAGGAAAAGATTTTAAACATTAATTATAAGACTTGTTTTTGTGGTTAACCTGATGCTTTTGTTTCCTAAATTTAGCTTTGAGGGTTAGCTCTAGGTATAAGTAGACGCTTCCCACAGCTAAAGTTTGCTTCTGCATTTGTTTTGAATATGTGTGTACGCACACAAACACACAGCTCCAAAAGAAATTTGTTTGCTGTCAGTAAACACAGGTGTCTTTCTGAATCATTTTTGGACCTTCTTATGTAAAATAGTTTTGATATTAAACGCTTGTTCCATATTGTTTCTGCAAACTTGTTGAATTTCCTTCCTTCCCTCTTGTTGACCTAAAAAGCTTTCTCTTCAGTTTATATTAGTGGTGACAACAGAGAGCGCAGTTCTATGACTTAAGTTGTGGCAAACCTCATAGGTTTAATTCCATACTGTGTTCTGTTTCCCAAACTTCAGGCCATGCATGATTTTGGAAAGTTGGTAGTTTGTGTTATGTAGCTGAAGACTTGAGTTGGAGGATTTTTTTTCCCTAATGCTTACAAAAATGATGGATGTTCTTATTAAAAACAGATGGCAAAGGGTCCATAAGATTCTGGAGGAGAGGGTGTCTTCAACTAGTGTGAATAAGCATTTTTAACTTTTTATAAATAGAATTCTAACATTGGTTTGAGTTTTGCATAAATGTAATTTTAAATGAACAGATATTTGGAGCTAAGAGATCTCCTCTTGACTAAATAACTTTCCCTAGGGAAAAATGCAATCAAAGAGATTTAATATTCAGGCATCAAGTCACAAGATATTTAAATGACTAATTACTGTTTTGATGCACAAAAAGGAATCTTATTTTGCTTCACTTTCATCTTATCTTTCTCCCATCATGTTCCTACAAAGAAGTGAATAGTGAAAATAGTGTGTCTTCATTATTACAACTGTCAGTTGTAATAATGAAGCTTCAGTTTAGAAGTGTTATTCTGTAAGTCTTTTGAAGGAAAAACAACCTTGCTGAGTCTATGGGAGTCGTAAAATACACAGTTGATACTAGGGATATAGTAACCCTTTTAAAGGAAGTGACAGCTAAGGGCCTTAAGTGGTGTTAATTCTGTTACAAGGGGAGTCTGCCTTGCTTCAAGCCATGGCTTCAGTCAGTGGTTTTGTTTGGAGGTAAAAGATGAGTAAAAAAACTCTTTGACATGAAGACAGCGGTACTGGAAGTTACCAACTGATCTTGTGTTCTGACAGATGGTTTAGCTGCCAGGTTTCTGAGATAAACACGTTGTGGCTGTTGCCAAGTCTGTTGCTAAATCTAAGAAACTGGAAAGTATCATGAGACATACACATTTTAAAAAAAAATCCTTCAAAATGTAATGGAACTTCTAACATAACATTAAACATCCCGATATTATTTCAAAATGCTGCTTTTGAGTGATACAGATGTATCTGTACTGAGTTTTGAGAACCAGACAACAGACCACTGTTAATAATACAATAATGCAGATTTGGCTATCAAGTCCATTGATAAAAGTGAATAAACAAGTAGGTGGAGTGGATTTGTTTAGCATTTATATAGGACTTTTTAAAAGGTGTTCATTTGTGTACTCTGTGGTTTTCTGTTTTTGAGGAGGCAGATTCTAGACTAAAAGGAGACAGCTGGAAAAGCAGACCAGAGGTAACTTTAGCTAAGCAAGTTAAAAAATATGACAGACTGAAGGTTTTTGAACGTGTTCAGTAACACTTCAGAAAGAAAGTACATGTAGCTCTACAGGTAGCCTAGATTTTATGGCCTCCAACCAAACCAAGGGAAACTATACTTGTTTTCCTTGCATTTTTTGAAAGGAAAGTAGAAAGGACACACTCTACATGTCTAGCCTCTAGATTATCTTAGATAAAAAATAGAAAATTTGGGTGGGGGGGAAGGGGTGTTGAGACTTCATGGATCATTTAAAAAATACATCCTTATGGAAAATTACTATGAGTATAGTTGGTTGGGTTCTGGGTTTTTTTAAGAGAGTGAAAAAGAAGGAACAAAGCCATGTGTTTGAAGGACACCATGCCAACATTAATAAGGCTTTTTTAAGATGTTGGGAAGTTAAAATTTCTTAGTTGAAGCAGTGCCCTAGCAAAGATTAGTGTGAGCAGAGATACTTTCAATTAAGTGCCTTAGTATAGATCTGAGAAATTAATTACCTAATAGAAAACTTGTCTGTGTTGATGACATTTCCAGAGTTAATAACAGCCCTAGGGTTGTGGGAATTATCATGCGTTTGTGGAGGGGAGTTGTTTCATTTTTTCCTTGAGTGAGTTTGTTATCCTTATGTAAATGCTGATAGTACTATGGTCTGCTAAGGTTTTGGATGTTAGTTTTGGTTTCTGTCTTCTTTGTGTTCAAGTTTGTATAGGTTAAATGCACTTTCTCCCTCGGGTACAGTTTTTTAAATGCCAGTGTCTTTGTCCTTGGTGTTGAGGTAGGAGAGAGAGAGAGAATGCTGTTGCTTTATTGAATTATTCCTAACTCCCTCTTCTGACTGAGATCCTGGTCTGGTGATGAATCCTTGTCCTCACCCTAGCTCTGGTGTAGCTGCTTGCTTGTCCTACTAGATTTCTGATGGTGATGCACTATGTGGAGTTGTTACTGTGGTTCACAGTTTAAAATTAAAGCTTGATTTCTAATGTTAGTTAGTGTTGCTAGTTACAGATAGAAGAATTAAGCACCCAGAGTCCAAAATTATAATCTGTACAGCTGTTCATTCAGTTCTTACTGTTTTCCTTTGTATATGTGTCATGGTCTAACTGACAGCTTGCACAGGGGCTGGAATTAAGTCTGTATGTGTAATTATCATTTCTGGGTACTGTCCTACTCTGTTACCTGGTGTTTGAGCAAACTGTTGAAATAGTTTACGTTCTGGTTTTGATCTCTTTAAATCCACAGTTGTATTATCTTTCCTGCACTGGCTTTGGGGATGTTTAAGAAAAGCTTATATGTTAAAATTTCATTATTAGATGTAATTTTCCCCCTTCAGCATGACCTGTCAGTATTTGCTAAATGCTGTTGAAGACCCGGTGAAGATAAGCTAATGTTCATTCAAATGCTTCAGAACACTTCAAACATATTCTCTAATAGGATGTGTCTTAATTTAACAAAGTGCTACTGGTAAATTTTCGTTTACCCACTTTGGATAGGCTCAAGGATCACATCCTTTCCATGGAACTGCCTTGGGCACTGCTAGCACAGATCTCTTCCAAGCCATATCTGCACAGAAAAATATTTTTCTCCTCCCAAATCCATACTGCAGGCATTGGGAGGCTACCATATCCAGGGTCTCTTGCTGCTGAAACAGCTGTTTTTAGCTTATCAAGGGAAAAAGTTGGTAAGGAATGTACAAAAAGACACCCATATGTTATCATCTAAGCCCTAATGAATTCAAAATGTGTGAAGTAAGCATGCAGCTGAGGTGTAGTGAGTCAGTGTATGAACAGTGTTAACTTACATATGGAAATTTCACTAAAGGTTCTCCAGTCTTTTTTTTTTATTACATTCTTGCCAGCTTAAGAAACTGCATTCTGTGAGTGCTTCCATGAAAGTGTGTATTTCTAATTGTGTGCATGGGGCCTTAAGTACACTTAAACTAACCACTGCCTTACTGATGCATGACTGATGGGTATTGAGTATTTTAGAGTCTTGTTGGGGCAATCAGAATTACATGAATGTAAAATCATAGCAGGTACTGTAACTGAATCATTAGTTTCCAGTCTGGGTTTGTTGGGTTTTTTTGGGTTTTTGTTTTTTTTTTTTTTTTTTCTTTGATGCAGTGTTAGGAAACTCTGTAAAGCTTTTTGCTTACTAACAGAAGAGAATCTGTGCCCCCCTCTCCAGCTGTAGAAGTCCTGAAATCTTAAGTAGAACAACTGAACTCCTTCAGTGGTCTCTTTTTAGAAAAGGACAACTGAAACATTAAAGAGTTTTGAAATAAATGAGGAGAGTAGAGACAGGTCTTTTTGCATAGTCTTTGATTCATGAGTCCTGTGAACTGGAAGAGTATTGCTTCTTGTTTGTGTTCCCCTTTGTGCATCTTTTCTGCTCACTCATAGCAAAGGCATTAATTTTGTATGCCAGTCTAAGCATTTTTTTTGTGCATAATTTTAAATACACTTAACTCATAGATTAGATTTCCAATAACCTGCATGTTTGATAGGAGAACACAAAAACAAGAGCCTTTTGCAGTTTTGGCTAAAGTAATAGTCTACAGACTCCTCAGTTCATAGCTGGAAGAGATTTTTCTGTGAGCTCATGCCATGACCTTAGCTTTACCTTTTAGTTTGGTACTGAGCTCAGTCACTTACTTTAGATATACCTGTGTGAAAAAGGTTTGAAGTGCTTAGCCAGAGAATTTTGAGAGAAAAAATGTGGCAGCTCTTGACAAGTGGGGCCAAATTTCAAATGTAAGAGTAGCAGTGATGACTTCCTGCATATTCCATCTTCAGTTATACCAAAGCTTCCTGTTCTGTTTGATGTTTGTAAGTTATTCTGTGCACCTGAACATTTATGCAAGGTAGGAAAATCTGGCAGGTCGTGAGGAGTAGCTTCTATAGTGAGCAAGTCATGCACTGCCTTCAGCTACCTGAAGACTGTTGTTAATGCTATGATATGAAACCTACCGATTGGCTGCAGTGTTCCCTTTAAAGTCAGAGGCATGGTGGTGGCATAGACTTCCATTACCGGCTGGTGCCGTTTATTTCAGTCTGGAATGAGATTGAGTAAATTTTATTCATAGTTTCTAACTGGGATGGGCCTCTACTTAGGAAGAAGATGTATAGGTTATGCCTTTGGGATTTGACAACTTCCTGGAAGCTGACAGTTCTGTGTAAAAGTTTAGGAATCATGATAGGTGTCCTGTTGTTACACCATAGGGAAGTTAGGCACTAAGTTGAGATTGTGAGCAGGGGACTGCCGTGGAAGTGGTTTGATCAGGTGTTCTGTATATGCTGTCAGTTAAGCATGTAATAATGGTAACAGTGTGTATGTCATGCTCTAAAGGAACGCTGAAAATAATTAAACTTCCAGAAAATAGTAGGAGTTGGTTATGCATGTCAGAGGCTTCTCCAGGAGGTCCAGATTCTCTTTTGAAATTAATGGAGGATATGAATTGGCAAACTTCAGTTTGATTATTGTCTATAATGCTAATACTGAAAGAGGTTTTTCCTTTTAAAGCAGGATAATTAAGACATTGTCAATAATCTTGATGGCATGAAGCTGTGTCAAGTAATGTTTAGGGTGGCTATTAGCAAAAGCTTCTTCATTCAGAGTGTGTTGGGCACTGGAATAGGCTCCCCATGGAAGTGGTCACAACACCAAGCCTGACAGAGTTGAAGAAGCATCTTCAATGTTCTCAGGCACGTGGTGTAATTCTTGGGATTGTTCTGGGCAGAGCCAGGAGTTGAACTTGATGATCCTTGTGGGTCCCTTCCACAGAGAAGTCATATAACAGCAGTAGCTTTCTGCATAGCATAATTAACTACAGTGAGACCAGTTGTCCGTGTTCACACTTGAAGTAAAAAAGGTTAGATTTACTTAATACTCACTTACTTGCAGTGAGGATTTTTAACAGTTGAAAGAGTTTAAAAGTCTGTCTCAAATTGTTTATATTAAGTCAGGGAAAGGGGGATGCCCACACATATAACTTTGTTAGCAGTATTCTTGAGAGCACAAGTAATATAACTGTCAGGGATTTGAAGGAGAGGGGTTTGTCAGGGTAAACTGTAAATCATTTTAAAGCCAGACTTGTGTGGAAAGGCTTAACCTTCTGGGAATTTTCACAGCTGACCTTAAGGAGAAACCCCAAAATGTTATCTTCCTGACTCTCAGCTTTCATCCATCGTATAATATATTTCAGCAAAGGTTGGGTATTAATTGTATGCAGAAGAATAACGGTAGGGGCACTAGTTCAGTAACCTTAATGTTTGAGAAGCATGTTATGTGTCCTTAGTTTTCTTTTTGTTTTAATAGCTAAACATGGTGTATTTATTCCAGTAAAATTTTAGTTGTTCATAGGAACCTGCCTAGTATTAATTTGTTTCAGGTAGGAAGAATATGCAGTGTAGCAAGCCCTTAAATCTGCTATTTTCATTGAGTAGACCACTTTGCTTGTAGCAGTCACAATAATTGTGCCCTGATTATGTGATTATATTCCTCAGAAATGTGTATGCAATTATTTATCGATCTGTAAAGGGTATTTAGTCTGAGTTTTGAATACCTGTAAGTTAATGCATTATTTTTTCAAGTTTTTGTTTTATAGGACCAAATATGTGTATATGTGTGAGCATCTGCTCTGCTAGAACAGAATATTGTAATTGGCAGGCTATAGGTGTATGTAGTAAGTTACTTAGTTTTTTTATACTACTTTTCCACATTGTACTTGTAAGAGGAAACACTGGCGTTAGTATCAAGGAACACATCAAATGACTGATGTACCAGGCAGAAAATGCTGGATGCTGCTTTTGTGTCTGTAGATGTACTCTTCCTGTTTAGTGAGTATGCTCTGCTCTTCCATCCACTAGTGTGTGTGTATTTCTGTGTATTCAGCTTATGTGCTTTCAAGGACCAACCCTGTTCTGAGTAAACAGAAATGTGAAGGTGAATTGCATGAATTGAGGATGGAACAAAAGTTTGAAAACTTTCTGGTCTGTCAGTTTCTTCAAGCACAGGTAGATAGATTGAGTGAGAGAGGAAATGATCCTCTTAAGGTTTAAGTACCATACTTAAAGATTTGTTTCCTTTATATTTAATCAGGAATTAAGAAATTAACACTTTTTGAATTGAAAGCTTTCAAGAGGGTCTATTTGGAAAGGATTACTTTCCAACATACATTTGAGTTCATACTTTATATCAATTTCAAGACTTCAAGGTTCCTTCCAAGTTGTAAACAGAAATCACAGATCTTGCAGCCTGCCTGGAAGACTTACGAAGCTTACGTTTGAGGAGAGAGATCAGCAGTAAAGGCTGCCCTATATACACATTTAGTGCTAGCGTTTGTTTTCTGTTACGATTTTAAGAGCTGTAGTCTTCAGCTTTTTCGTTGGTCAGATGTTCAATTCAGAACATGGATGCTAGGAAGGTGTTAGCATGCAAAGATGAATTCTGCATACGCTTCTTTTTCCAGATTTTCCTTTTCAAAACTCAGGGATTTTGTGCCAGGGTGTGTTATTGTGAAAGTGTAATGATTGTGAGTTAAAGATGTTTAGGAAGGGGAAGAAGGGTGCATATTGCTTTTCCAAACGCTGTTGATCTGTAATTAGAAGATGCCTTTCTTGGCATAGATACGGAAGCACTTTATGTGACTTGATGTTTTTTCTTTTTTCTTTATTATGCCATTATCATCATGTCACTCTGCCTACATAGTATGTAACATCTTCCAGGCATTTCCCAGGATGTAATTATTTGAAACGTCCCATTGTCTTGTATTTCTAAATTATCTAGTTTTTTTCTCCTTCTTAAGTTTCATTAAACACTGGTGATAAAATTGGATTTCTGATTTCCCCTGTGCCCTCATCTTTGCTTAAGAAATGAAGCTTTTCACTGTGAGGTGAGACTATAGGTACTTGATTTTTCTCAGTACTTAAATACAAGAAAGAATTCTGAAAGGAGTGGCAGAAAATAGGAACTGGCTTCAGAATGAGATTTTGCAGTATTGTGATGTGACTTACAATACTTATAATTCAGTAACCTAGATCTGCTATACCTCATAAAAAAGCTGAATTCAAGACAAGAGAGTGGTTTTATTGGAAACCAGGAGTAAGGCTACAGGTAAGAGCCAACAAATCTGAGTCTTGCAGAATATTTTGTATTATGTACAGAACTCTTTAAGCAGGTTACTTACACAGAAGTGTTGGATCTTTCAGATACTTAGAGGTACACTTATGTACTGTCTTCTGGTTCTCAGTGATTTTTTTTTTTTTTTTGCTTTCATGTGTTCTTTGCCAAAGATGATCACCTTGTTAGCCCTTCTCTTGCTATTTATCTTGTTCAGTTAGAAGGAAGTCATTATTAATATCAGTGTACTTGCTTTGTTTTTTGATGAAGATGCTGTGGTCTTGAAGTAGGCCAAGTACAAAATAAGGCTGTTCAAGTATAAGGATTAAAGGTAGTTTAATTCAGTCCCTCTTGGGGAACTAATGTTTTTCATAGTAATAAAAGGCAAGTCAATAGGCAAGAATTTATGCTCTTGCTGTATGTATCAGGTGAAGGAACTTGAGCTACTAAAACTGAAGTAAAACAGCTTCTCTTTTTTTGTCAGTAATGTAAGGTTTGTTCTGTGAGAAGGAAATGTGTGTGGGAAATCAGTGAAACACGCATGTTTACAAAGCACCTGTGTCTAATAAATCTTTACCAGAGCTGTAGGATACGAGTGATTAACAGAAATTTCTGTTGCATGTTCATGCTCTCAGCCTTCCTCTGAAGGAGAATTATTTCCTTTGAGGTGTCCTGTCTTGAGAAGAAATTTAGAATATTGAAAAAAAAAGGCATGTCTTGGACTAGAACAGAAAACATGAGGTTTGGTGCAGTTAATGCTTAAACCCTAGTCTGGCTTGGTTTCCATAGCATCTGTACTTCACTACAGAAGGACCTTGTGCTGGTAGTCGTGAAATGCTTTCTTTGAGGGCTTTAGCTGTCTTTAAGTGTTTGGGATGTGGGATACAGAATGTCCTAGAAATAAAGACAAAACCTTATTGGGGATGCTGATGAGGGAAGAGAAACTCTGAGGTGGTCCTAATAAGTTTCTGTTACTGAGGAAAGTAACAAACATCTACTGGCTTTAACTTTCAAGAATTGCTGGCATGGGTAGGTTGTGGAACAAGTCCCATCAGAAGGTAACAGTTTTGGTATTATGTGGCAGAATAGTATGAAATTCTGAAGCTATCCAGAAGCAATAAGAAAAATATTCATTGACAGTCTCATTGGTGAATGAGAGCCTGTCAAAAAACCAAACCTGTAAAACCAAGTCATTGATCTGTTCATAATTCATTCATTTCATCAGGTAAAAAAGGTCACTGTTCATGATTTAGTAACCTGATTATTTTTAAATGTTGTATCCAGAAGTTCGCTTAACTCTGGAATTTTTAAAAGTAAAGTAGGGGAGGTATCTGACATTTTATTTTGGCTTGTATTAAACTGATTTCACTGGTGTAATTTTCTGGAAAGTAGTAGTTTGAATGTTTTCCAGTGTTAATTTTCTCAGGAAAATCATTGTTCTGTCTCTCAGCAAAATAAGTATGACTTCTTACTTGACCTGTGCTCAAGAAGAACACTGTATAAGAAGCACTTGTTTTAGTTAGTAGAGGGAAGGGGAAGATTCAGCAATAATTTTGCTGGAGTGAGTGTCTTATCCGCAGTTGTTTTGCACTGTGGTCAGGTGTGTATGTAGAGTTCACATCTGTGTTTATACTGGATGGATGTTTATTTTGTTTCTGTGGTTTATTCCTACCATTTCCAGGAAGAGCGAGTGTGCATGATTTAGTCTGTGGTGTAATTTCTCTTCAGAAGTTCATAGGGTTAAATACTGGCTGATAAGTTAACTCTGAATTGTTTCAACACTTCACTCTTGCACGTTTGTTAAATATCAATTACACATTTGCATTGCCTAAGAATGTTAGATGGGATTTATTGATGAGAGTTTGAAGGAAGTAAACCCACCACTTCAGCAGATGGCATTGTCTGCACAGGTGGAATTGGATCTTGAGGTCCTGACTCAGCTTTTGGCAACAGTATCATTTCCAGGGATTGAGGGAACCTCGCCTTACTTTGGCTTGCAGTTACTGTAAGCCAAATCAAGCCATTTAATGAGGTAAGCAGTGTGAAACTGAAGCTGCAGTTGGTAATTTTTGAAAGCATAACATGTTAGGCAGCTCTGAATTTTATTCTCTGGGAATGTGTTCAGTGTAAAGTTGATATTTTTCAAAACACAATGTGCTGAATAATCCTTTATAAATATAATGGTAATGTAGGCAAAATAGTCCTTGTGCAGAAGGGATGTAATGAATTAATGACAAGTACAAATATCTCACAGGTTCTGGTAATTTGCATGGCATCAAGTGGTGAGAAGGACAGGTCTGGCATAAGGGTATTTCCTGAAGTCCTGTGACTGTGTTTCTCTGCTGTTATGTGGGCTGTATTCTCAGACTCAGTGTTTGAGAAGGGCACAAAGCAGTCTCTAAACTGTCTTTTGTGCTTAATATGTTTACATATTCTGTAGATACATCAAATCATATATATTCATGCCACTGTAACTTGATTCCCCTGCAGCTGGGAATGGCCCACTGAGCATCAGTAACAGTGAGCAGCTGCAGGTGTAGTGGAAAAGCAGGCACCTCTGTGTTGAGACTGGAATGATGGGATTCAGTTGACTCTCCTTTTGCATGGCATTGGGCAGTTCTGTTTCGTCCCAGTCAGACATTTAACTCTTAACTATGTGCACTGAGAGAATAACAATGTCGCTTAAAATACGCGGAGCTTACAAGTATTAAGGAAATGCTTGTTCTTAGAGGAAGCCTTTCCCATTCACTTCTGTTCTTTCTTTCCTACCCTCTTCCATTGTTGCAGATAGGTATTTCATATCATAACACTCTGTATGACTTTACTTTGTTGCTGAGTGTTTATACCTTAGAAACAGGTTTGAATGTAATTGCAGGTAGAAGGTCATGAATTTGATATGCTAGTCTGTCTTGCATTTTTAAAGGCAGTCTAAATAAACTTGGGAGATTACAAAGCACGATGAATAACTGGTGTCTAACTCATGGGAGTTTATCATTCAAAATGCACTTCACTGATTGGGAAACTTTTAAGTTGGTATTTTGTCTAAGCTTTTCAGCCTAATACAGGCCTCTACTCTAGGTAGCATCTTTGCATTGAGATGTAGCAATGTTTATTCTAAGTCAAGCAAAGTGTCTAAATGCGCAGATTTACAAACTGAAGACTGACATCTATAGAAGGAAATACATAGATAAGCTGATTGGAAAGTCTGTTTTAAGTTATTCAGTATTGCACCTGTCACTGTTGGAGAAGCACTTTCCCACCTTTGTGGCATCGGACTTGAAACCCTGATCTGTTGATGTTGCAAATACAGAAGCTCAGAGTGTTTAGTTGAGAAGTGTGGGTAGGTTTTACTTGAATTTTCATTAATGTACTTTGACAAAATTTTGTTGGCTAGAGCAATTCCAGTAATTGTTAAGCACATTTCTTCTTTATTCGATGCCTTATGTAGTATAACTCTTGGTTATGTCTTTGCTGGCATTTGTACTTGGTGGGGTGTTACTTCAGTTTTCTCAAATGTCTTCTTCAGCTCTCGTGATACCTTGTGGTCTTGGTATATTAAAAAGCTCCTTTTACTAAGTTACAAACTGCAGTGCCCTTTTTTTTTTTTTTTTTTTTCTTATAACAAGAATTGTAATTTGGAGAAGTACAAGATAGGCACTTTGATACCATTGGCACTGACAGTTATTCAAAGACAAGGTTGGGTATACTCTGCCATCCTGTGTGTGCTTACGCAGCTCACGTTTCTGCTCAGCACTGTATAGTAATTTATTGCCATTTTGTGCTATGCAGAGGAGTAAAGTACTTAAATGAAGATACTGTGAAGCCTGCAAAAGGGCTTGTTTAACGGATGAGCTTTTAGTCATGCTGCACTGTATGCTTTTTCTGCAGACTTTTTCTTCCCCATAGCACTGAAGTGGTTAATGTTAAAAAGGTTTGTTTATTTTTAGAATCATAAATAAGCTTGATAATTTTAAGACAATGCTCTAGAAGCTTCTTTATTTTGAATTTTTTTAACTGAACTGTCATATGAGGAATACACATATGACTTCTTGAAAGGTGCTTAGATTGTTTAGGTTGTAAGGCAGATTTCTTTTTTGGTTGTCTGACATGAGATGCTGAGCCTCAACTTGTGAATGAATGAACTTAGACAAATATTGATACTTGGTTTTCTTGTTAATGGTTTTAATATTTTTCTATCCCCATATTATCGTATAATGTTCAGTAGAAACATCAGTTAAATTCTATTACTTTTAATGTGAATGACTGCTTGAGATAATGAAACTGTACTTGACAGAAGAGGTAGTTAAACCTGACATGAATGTTGTAAATGAAGCAGTCTTAGGGGAGGTACAGGTGGTTTAATTTTGTGTGTTAGAGATCCTGTATAAACCCCATTCACTCACTGATTTATCTTTTTTTTATTACTATTTTTGGTTCAGGGGAAAGGTAAATTGATAAAATATAAAGTTGCAAATGTACTGAGTTTCTTTCAAGCCTCTTTAACATTAAAGTTGAATAGAGCATACTGGCCTAAAAAGTTTGTAGAGGAAAGAAATTAATGGACTGCTAAACATAAAGACTAAAATGAGACTCCCAGTTTCTGATACCTTGTGGCTCAGAGGGAACAGCTGTGGAAGTATGGTTTTGTGCATTTTTACTCTCCTTGGTGATGATGCCTATGGGCTCCTTTTTGAGATGGTGCTAGGCAAAGTGGTACTCTGATAAAATGCACACTTGTATTTCAGTTAGTGTCCAAAAATGTTTCTGCATTCTCTGAGGAGTTTGGTTACTAGTGATGCCTGGCATATAGGCTGCCCCAGTCAACCAGATTGGATATTTGTTTATGTAAAATCCTTGGGTAGTTGTGCAGTTTGGTATTCAGAGATATGAGAGTCAAGCCATAGGTAATGTTGAGTTTTGGAGTCTTACTGCAAATTCCGAGGGGAAAAGTAGTAGCTCTAGGTAGGTAAAGTTTTCAAGATCTCTTTTTAGTACTTCTAAGAAAAACCCCAAACCAACTAGATCCTGTTCTTAGACTTGTTTTTTCTTCAGACTCTTTGATTGTATATAGATCTGGGAAACTGTCGAGTTTTGCAGTTTGTGAAGTGTGGCCTGTGAAAGGGAATGTTTCTGAGTCCTTGGTA
This sequence comes from Corvus brachyrhynchos, assembly GCF_000691975.1. Classification (NCBI taxonomy): domain Eukaryota; kingdom Metazoa; phylum Chordata; class Aves; order Passeriformes; family Corvidae; genus Corvus; species Corvus brachyrhynchos. The sequence goes on along the minus strand of NW_008239547.1, from coordinate 5,394,851 downwards.
GACAATGCTGGGAAGCTGGAGGTGCTGCTCACTCTTAAGGCTTTGTTTGTTTGTCTTACCTGTCTTGATTGTACTGTGTACTGCTGCCAGGTTGATCGGTGGATCCAGACTGAGAGGTGTCTAAACTGCAAAGGGAGAAGAGGGTTGGTTTATTGAGGATCATTTGATAACCTGAAGAACAAAGTCTATGAAACGAGTGATAGGCATACTGTTTTTTCATAGTTCATGTAAAAAACTTTGAGAGAATGTGAAAAATTTCACTCAGCTGACTTGACTTCTTTCTAATTCTGCTGTCTGTCGAAATGTAAGTTCTTAGCTTAGCCTTTAACTTCACCCAGTCCTATGTATAGTACTCGGTGATGATTTAAAACTGGAATAGTTGAGGCTCATGTCTGTGTTGGAACAGACAACCCTGAGTGTATCTGCCTGTGGAAGAATAGTGAAACAGAATAGAAACTTGTTTGCTGCAAGGTTGGGCTACCACATTGCTTGTTATTCAGATGACACTGCTCTTTTATCAGTGCTGAACACTGTTAACAGTAGTATCAAGTCCCTGTAACTAATAAAAGTGCTGGAATCCAGGCTTTTGCCATCCAAATTATTTGAGTTACAAAGTATTACTAATGCACAGTAATGTTTCAAGCAAGTAGCAATATAGATGCAGCGATATCTTTTAACTTGGGAACTTCATACAATTAGTCAACTGATGAAATTATCTTGAAGTTCCACTTCCATATTCCACATATGAGAGGAGAATAGTTTTGCTATAAAGCTTTATTCAAGCTGTTCTAAATGGCATTATAGCTGAAAACTCTGAAAAGGAAAGCTTAAATTACAAGAGCTGTTCTCATTCAGTTGTAGACTATTCTGAAAGCTGTATTCTTGTGAACTGCGTAAAATCTCAGTTTCTGTTCCAGTCTGATTTCAGTGTGGAGGTCATGCCCTGGACTATTTACATAATACATTAAAAGCATCTTAGTATGTTCTTTAGAAACCTTTATTTAAGGGGAAATTACTTTGTTTATTATAGATAAATAGTTTCCATGCATTGCAGTCTCAAATGAGCTGGAACAGCAGCCTAAGGTAAGGAGAGGGCTCTTGGACAAGTTTGCAGTTAGGTCTGGTGTGGCAAAGTTGTGTGAGATGAGCTGAGCTGGTTTAAATGTTTGTAATGAGAAGAGGCAGCTCCAGTGTTTTCTTAGAGTTTGTCCTGGTCTTTGCATTACCTGTGAATTAGCTCACAAGACGACTTGCTTAAGAGTAACATCCCTTCTCCCTGTGGTCTGTGGGGTTACAAGGCTGCCTAGGCTGAGGAGTTAATGAGAACCAAAGTGATTACAGAGGAAAAGATGGGCGTGGCCATCACCAACACTGATGAGATAGTTTAGTGCCTTCTGCCAGTTTTTATTAATTTCCTCTGCTTCTGAATTTCGAGTTCTTTTACTCAGAGTTTGGATTACAATGCAGGAGATGCCAGGCTTTTCTTCTTTACTGATGTTTATTATTTCTTATCTTTAGCACAGCTGCACAGGGTGTGCTTTCTAGTTGGCATGGTGGAAAATGGCCGTGAGTTTTAATTTTGCAAGCTTTCTAAAGTCTAAACTAACCAATTATAAGATATGTTTTTACTTACAATCCAATTACTAACTTTTTGTGTTCCGTGGTGCGGAGCTTTTGACCCAATGACAGAACATTCAGATTTGTGAAGAAGAAGGAGAAAAAAGAAGATATAAATTCACACCCCAAATCCTCCATATTGTAACCTAATATTGCCTATATGTTCTAAACCTAATTTTCTACATTTCTACATATTTCACCCAGTGACATAACTTTTAATTACATAGCAACAACCTCAGTGTTATCACACAATTTAGGAAACTTTTCCCAGGGTTTTGGATCGAATACAGTGTGTTTCTGAGGATCACTGCCTCTCAGCACTGAAAGGCTGAAATTCTCAGAACCCAGGCTTCCAACAAGTTTTGATCTTCTACAATTCCTAAACAAAATATTTCAAATTGGTACTGAGTCCTGTGCTTCTAAATGCATGTTGGTCAGTGGCAATTTGGCAGGCAGACAAATCTTTTTAGGTGGTCTGAATGGGACCCGTGCATGGAAAGATACAGGTGCTAAATTATGTTTGTGAACTATACTGCATAATTAATGTGTGTTAAGTACTAGAATTTTCTGATTCCTGGGGTTCCTAGGTTGTGTATGTTATCCTCTGGAATATATTGAGCCAGTCTCATTCATTTCTTCATCTCTGCCTGTCTGTTTTGCGCAGTAATTTAGAACATGAAACAGATTTCAGTCTTCTGGCAACAGGTTAACAAATCGCTCTCCATTTCTTCTAGTGTTGTCATGAACTCTAGGACTAATGTTAGATTTCTGGGTCAAATGTCCTGTGTGCCCTCCACCTGTCTACCACCATTCCCTGAACAAGCATAGCAGGTGAAGATTTCCTAGAAGTTGTAAATAATTTACTGCTGGGAGTCCACAAGTACAGAAACAAGATTTCTTCGAGTGAAGGGACAGACTCCTTCCATGCTCTTAGAAATGTCTGATTTGAACATGGGGAAAGTAGTTTATGACAATGCTTAATATGGTTTGGCTGACCTCATTTCTGACCAGTGTTCTAGATAAGTCTAATAATTACCAAGGGTTTTTTGATACTTTGTTAATTACAAACCCGTGCATTTTTAGAGGTAAATTAGATCTCATTTTCACTGAGTAATTGCTATTTAAACCTGTGCAACTATTTGAAGTTGGCGTTTTTAGCAGAGATGTAATTATTACAGTGATTACAGTAGAATCCTTAACTAACTACTCAAGAGACTGACATCAGTTGATAAACAGAAGCGATCTCCATCGTTTTCCTCCATGAAGGGACAGTTTTAGACTGCTGTAATAACAAGAAAACATTTTCTCTACTGTGTAAAATGATTCAGGCAGTTGAGAGATCTTGGCAGAAGAGCTTTAGAAGGGAAGATCTGAAGCTGTGTGGTTTGCATGAATCTGCAGGCAGCTTTGGTTGATACAAGAAGGTGGTCACTGTGTGTCCATATATACTGAGAGTCATAATAGAAGGAGGGCTACAGTTGCTTGTGGGCCAGGTGAGGGACCGGGAAGTGATCTATTGTCTTCCTTAGGACCTATCATAGGTTGAGCAAGGAAGGCTGCTTTGCTCACCCACCATTTCTGTCCTGTTTTGATCATGTGTGTTTCTTGTGGTTGCTAGCACTTACATGATGTCCATGTACTTGAGTTCAGGAGGGTCAGAGCTGCAGTTATGCTTACCAGTGAAACTATTGCCTTGCCATTACCAAAGGCCAGATCTATCAGCTGGTATTTACTGGGTCTCAGTCAGGGATCAGTGTAACTTAGGGACTGATCTTGTGCCAGAATACCCATTGGAGACATCTGTGCATTGCATCAGATTGCCCTCATCAGCATGACTTCAGTCAGGTTTGGAAATTTTCAGCAGCAGTTGTTTGGAAACAAGTTCTGTAGTAAACTTGTCAGAATGTTTTTGTTGTTTTGCAAGTAGTTAGGTGTGACTGCATATGCGTGTGAGGAACTAAAAACAGAAGTGTGTGGTATGTTATTGTGATAAGTGCTTCTGTAATAACCTGTGAAGCTGCTGTTCAGGAACAATGGAGCATTTTTGCTTTCAGTCATACTAGAAGCCACTTTCTGCCCTAAAGGTAAGAATAATGCAAAGGAGGTATCTCTGAACAGTTTGCGTTGATCTGAGATGGCTTCTGTGTTCTGGCTGGATTCTGTACATTCTCTTGCAGCACTGCTGGTGCTTGCTTGTCCCTGGGTGAGCTTGCTCTGTTATGGTGGCATGGAACTGCCCCTGAGTCCCACAGAAACATATTTCCAATGCCTGAACTGGTTCTAGGAAGGGAGAAGGAATTAATGTGAGTATGTAATAAGGCATGGCATTAAAAAAAATACAGACTTCTTTGTTTTGCACATAATTTTCTGATATTACTCTTCATATTCCTCCTAATCTTGGATATAAATTGTCTGATTAGTAAGTTACGGGACAGCTGAGATCTGGTAACAGGAGGAGAAGGTGAAGAGAATGAGCCAGTTCAGGTGTTTTATTCCTTTCTGTCTTTGTGCACAGATTTATTGGATGGAATCTGTAGACAAATTTTCTCTAGTGTAACTTGACCATCATGCTTCCAAGAGGCTGTCTTTTAAATGGCTAAGAGGCAGGATATGTATCCTGCAGGTCACTGAACAAGCAAAGGTGGAGGTTGGAGACAGACTTGTGTGCAGTAGGTCATAGGAGTGCTTCAGTAGTCCCTACCGTATGTTATGGAGTGAGTTAGCCTCAAAGGTCTTGGTCTGCAGCAGGGTCTCCTAGCAACTTTGCTGTGTTTTCTGCCACTGACCTCCTACCAGTAAATATTGCTGATGTGAGAACCTTCATCCATCCCTGTGAATTCAGCAGCCAAAAATCTTTGCCTTGTAAGCCTGGAATAAGGTTGCTCATACACCAGTTTACACCTCTTGATGGCATGATGAACATTTTCTGATTTTTCCAGTTCCTAATGTTTTCTTATTTGATCTGTAATATGTTTGTGTTTCAAATGAGCTGCAATTTTGTTGGATTTTTTTGTGTGTGTTCAGAGTATTTTTTTGGACTACAAGCTGCTAGGAAGTAAAATGCGTATTAAAAGACAGGTGTCTGAGTTTGTGTGGCCTTGATTGTGTGTCGCCAGTAATCTGTTTCAGAGTAACTGTTGTGAACCTAATGCATCTTGACAACTGTTGATGGAAACCGGTGTCCCTTTCAGTTCTTACACCTTAAACATTGCAAGTGCTGTAAAATGGTAGCTTTGAGAAAGCACTTCTGTCAGGGATGGATGGTGAGAGGATTTTGCCCAGTCATGCTGGTGTAAATCAGCAGTTTTGCAGAGACTAGTAGATGGGCAGTGGTTTGCCGTAGTTCCCAGTAATGACACAGTCAGTTGTAATGTGGTTTTGTTTCAGAGGCAAAGATGCGATTCTGATCTGCATAGGTTTGAATACAGTCCTGTGTGCTTTTGTAAGTACCAATACTTTAAAAAACTTTCCACTTGTCCACCCCACCTTTTGCATCTGCCCACTCCCTTGCTTAGGGTGTGCTTGGTGTATCGGGAGACTTTCTGTTCTGCACACTGGACTTGAGAACTGCTTCTTTTATGAATTTCCATAAGCAAATGTGCCTTAAATTATTATTTCTAAGAGCACTGAAATAATTGGAGAAATTATTTGAGGAAACAGTCAAAACAGTAGATTGTTCCTTTATTTCTTGAGAAGATGCACTCATTGCTACTGCAGTAACATTTTATCAATCGTCTTTTTAAAAGGATAATATGGATTCTGTCCCTTTGGTTTGTTCAACTGTAATGACAGGGTTATGTCACTTAAGTCTTTTAATGCCTTGTGCAGTGGTTATCTTACTTGGAATATGGTCTCCAGAGTGTACTGCAGAGTAGATACTTTGTCAAAGAAACCTCTGTGGTCTCTGTAAGAGCCAGTTTTCTTTTAGAAACTGTAACTAACTTAAAATCCCACAGTCATGTTACCAAAAATTTAAGTATTACCAAAATGTGAAAGAAGTCAAATACTGCTTGCTTTCAGTTGCTGTGCTTCTGCTTGTTTCTGCTTGCAGACAGGAGCGCCTGCTGGTAGTCAGGTTGAGCTACAATCACAGTATCCTTTCTTTTGTGTTTTAGTTATTGTAATTCAGATGTTTTGAATGTAGTGTGCTAGAGGTGCATCAAGCATGCAAATACTGAACTTATGACAAAGAGTTAAACCTGTATCCTTGCATTATTGTTTGAGAGGGGTCCTACTGCCCCACCGCAAAACAGCACTGACTGCAAGTTCTGTTTCCTTCAGTCTGTAATGAGAGCTGCTCTGGTGTGTTTTGATTTTCCTAGTGTCTTTGTTGCTGCCAACTTGCTTTAGATTGTCCTTTCACTGTTTGATATTTTGGAACATGTATGGTGATACTAGTGTGCAGTAAGAGTGAATACAAGGGACAAACTTGCTATGCTAAAATTATTAGGAAGGAAGGCCACGGAATGATTAATTGTGCCAATGCATAATTTTGCTTCGGGAATGTCTCAAGTACATCGTTACATTTTACATTGTCAGAAAGAGTTGCTATTTTGGTGGGCTCTTCCTGTAAACTCTCTTAGTTGGAGGAAAACTAAGGGAGGAAAGTGGTTATCAAGCTTTCTGTTATTTAACCAACTATCAGTGTAATCTGGTAAGTGTAGGTGTTTGAACTGTCCAAATAATTTCCTGGACAGAAATATAGTGTGGTGAATAAGGTGCAGTTCACAGAATCGTGGAACATCCAGAGTTGGTCGGGACCCACAAGGATCATCGAGTCCAGCTCCTGACCCTGCACAGCGCAACCCCAATGGTCACACTATGTGCCCAAAAGTGTTGTCCAAACACTTCTTGAACTCTGTCAGGCTGGTGCTATGACCACTTCCCTGGGAAGCCTACTCTGGGTGAAGAACGTTTTTCTAATATCCAAGCTAAACCTCTCGTGACACAGCTTCTAGCTGTTCTCTCAGGTCCTGTCACTTGTCACCAGAGGAAAGAGATCAGTGCCTGCCCCTCATTTCATGTTTCTGCCTGAGTGTTACAAAAAGTGATGAAGCTGCTCCTTTCCTGAGACGTCCTCTGTCTCTGAGCTGAGTGCTCCCACTGCATCCCTTTTTTGTTGGGATTGTCAGACCACAGGATGAGCCAGTATAGGATGCTAACCTGGTGGAAAACTAACTCGGGGGCTGGGAAGAGTGAGAGTTTTTGGGTTTTCTTATATGAACTCTTTAAATAGCTTTTAACGCAAGTTTGGCTGAGCATTAGTAAAATGTAAAAGGAATGAAGTTTGAGGAACAGTATCATTGTTCTGAAATGACTGGATCAAATTAGCATCACAGCACTCCCAAAGTTGTAATTCCAATAGCATTTTATGTCAGGCAGAGAAAGCAACTGAAAATGAAAGGTTTTCTGGATATAATCATAACTAATAGATTGAAAATAGTTAAATGTGAAAGTGCAAAGCAGTTTCAGTGAGAATAACCTACCTTCAATAAGTACATGTTGTGAAACAGTATGTGTGAAAGATCCGAGGGAAGCAAGCTGGAATAGAAAAGGCGGAAACTTTGAAGCACTCTGCTGTGGTGTTAGGCAGTTCAGGCTGAGGTTTTTTGTAAAACAAATGCAGATATTTCAATGTTGTTTCAATCAGAAGGGCACATTAAGAAAGAAATGTGAGTACACTGAAAGTGGAAACTGATAAATATGAACAAATAACACATGAACAATTAATATTTGAATGAAAGGTGTATCTTGAAAGAAGGAACAAGGTGAGATACATCTAGCATCAAAGAAACAAAGGTGCAGAATATTATGAGAATATTCTGTGAATATTTGTAGTGAGAGGAAGCTTTTCTTGATTGTACTTGATACTGAGATGGTTGAAATGTTTAATGAGTCTTAGTGGGGGGGTGTCCTTGGTATTCATTTTAAAAAGACTTTATAAATTTAGTGAAGCAGTTAAGCCAGTGTAATGGCTAACTGCTGTCAAAGCGAATCATCTTCCTCTGTTCTGCATATCCCTACTGCTTTGCATACACACACCCTGGCAGTTCAGGGAGACAATTTTTCAGTAGACTAATCATTTCTAATTGTTTTCAGGGGAAATAACAGGAGAGTGATGGCTTTTTGTGGATTTGGTTCCCTAAGCTGTCATCATAGATTCAGTCTGACATAAGGCTGTGGTAGTGTGGATAATGACAGCAAGGGGCACAAGACTGAACCTCGGGGTGGTGGCTGTTAGATAAGTTCCCTTCTAACAAGACATATTATAGCCCTTGAGCTTGACTAACCTATCTAAAATTCATGCCAGGAATTTAAAGAAACAGTCTGGAATAATTTTACAACTGTTTGAGAACTTCAGAGGGGTAGATGATGTTTGAGGAGAAAGAGAAAAGCCACTAAACTATTCTTTTAAAAAAAACAAAAAACAAACAAACAAAAAAAAAAAACAAAAAAAAAACAAAAAACAAAAAAAACCCACACCCCAAAACGTAAAATCCCTCCAAAAATCCCAACCCAAAACTTCGTAACAGTCAGCAGACCGTTGAAAAGGTGGAAGCTAGAGGGTTACAAACAAGTCATCTTACACGCAGTTCCCAGGGGAATATGGATAATGTAAATTATTTGGCCCCATTGATCACCTGGAAGATACTAATCTCTATAAACAATTAATAAGAGGTTTTCAAGAACAAACCCCAGTTAACCCAGTCGAACTTCTTTTTGTGGCAGGTCATGGGACCTAATGGATAGTGGCATAAAAAAGGCTTTTTGATACTGTTCTTTTATACAGTGAATGGGAGCAGTTGTGTAGTGGAAATAAATCTGCTTGGAAAACTCCATCTAGAAATAGATGGACAGACAAAACGAAAACACTTGTTGAATTTCCTAGGTGGTCTGTCTTTAAATGCGTGGTGGTGTTTTCAGGAGTGGCTGGGACTACAGTATATACATATAAATCTTCCTGTAACATGAAGAGCAGCCAGAAAATTTGATTAGGATTTGAATTTAAAATCATTCTGACAAATTGAGGAAACCCACTGCATTTTTGAAAGGAAAGCTGTGGATCCAGATGAATGAGGTGTTGCATCTTGGTGGGAGTAATCAGCTGTGTAATCACAGTGGAGAATGACTGCAGAATAGAAACTGTAAGCTGTAGTGGATTAATTAATAGTAGATATTTAACATGCTTTCTTGTTAAAAATTACTGCTTTCAGAGTTAACAATTGCACCTGATTTGTATGTATTACAAGGATAGAGAGAGATGTGCTGAGCCACCAGCTGAGATACTGAAGTTGAGGGCAAAGTTTCTCTTGCGGGTTTGTCCGAGTAAGTGAAAACTTTGATGCATGGAGGTGTAAGGAGAAGTTGCCTTGTCTGCTTAGTTTCTTCTGTTTAGTGGAGTGTCTCTGAAGGTGAATTGAAATTGATACATACAGGAGATTAACTTTTTTCAGTGGGGGAAATTTTATCCAGTTGCTTTTCGTAATACATGGCTCTACTAAGACTGTCCAGTCAAATTCTGAGTATTTTTGTAATTGGGATGAAAGGAAGGTGATGGCGTGATTTGTGCTTCTGTTTCAAGGATATTGTTAAGATATCTTTAAATACACATTACTAAGACCTGTTAGTAAAGAAGTATAGGCTGCTGGTACTTACTAGCTGTGTCCATATCAAAGGTGGACCAGAGAAATTGAAATCATAATTTAGTGTATGACGTCAATTTCTTCTCTGAAATAAAGCATTTTTTGGTGTTTAGAAACACAAGTTGGGATAAATACACCAGGAACCCTTATCTATTATAAAACCAGTAAGCTTTTGCTGTTACTAAAGAAACATTGGCTATTACTATGCGTTTGACACAGAATCCTACTGTGCTATATGACGATAAAGCTTAGTTCCCTCTTAGGCAACAAGTTGTAGCTGTGTAATCCTGAAGAATTATTACAGGTTACAAAATATTGAGGTGTCTGACAGCAATACTTCAGTAAAAGGTAGAAAAGAAATTATTTTGTCCGTACCCAAGACAGAATGCTGCCACACTTCCTAGGTGACGTGTGCGTCTGGACTTAACAGATAATGCAGGTCAAAACCAGTGCAGTGAGTTCTACTTGCAACTCTGCTATGCCTTATTCTCATGATTGGTGTCTACCAGGGATGGATGTGAAATAATGTCTGCCTTGTTTGAATATAGGCTTAAATCCTATGGATTCTTTTAGCAGAATTACATGTTAGAACACGGTTGAATTCCAAGCTGCATCAGCTTTGCAGTTTACAATAAAGCCTGTTTTATAATGTTCTTAATTATTTTTTTTTAAAGTCTAGACAGAAGATATTAATTGCCCTTATTGTACCAAAGGAGTTAAATTTAAGTCAGACAGCCAAAGATGCAGTAAGATCACATGAATGAACATCATACATTCAGTGTTAAAACCGACTGCTACCCTTCTGCTGCAGTTCTTGCTTTCGAGTATTTCAGTAATCTGGTTTATAGCATCTCACTGAGAGATGTATTGGCTGGTCTAACTGTTGTAGCATTGGGGTTTACTGAGCACCTAGGCAGGAACAGAATAGAAACTTAAGAAACCAGCATTGCTAGTAAAGAAAAAAATACCTTGTTGTATTGTCAGTAAACCACTTAAAGACGTGCTCACATGTTGCTGTGTGGGTTTTTGTTAGTAACCGTATGAACCCTGCTGATACTACTCACTGTCTTGACAGAACTGTGGAGAGAATGGATTGCATTTTTGCTGTTTTTTGATGAATTAGGAGGAGGAAAGGGAGGATAATGGGAAGCATTGCAAAAAATGAGAATGTCTTCAGGAGCCATTGACTAGGTAAGAATAGTCGCTGTTCATTGGCAATGATGGCAAGGCCTCCTTTCTGGTTTTCTGTCATCACTGGCAATAAATGGCCAAGGCAAGTACCGAATAGTACCAGAGTCAATATCGGTCTGCCGCTACTTGTTGCAGTCTGTATATCTAATCAATCTTAAGTGTCTCTCCAGAAACAGCGACGTACGGTTTGTGTGTCTCGGTGTGCCAGGAGCGCCGACACGACTGGAGGAGTTGGGAAGCTGCGGGGTGTGAGGGGGTGTGCGAGGGGGACAGCGCCACCTGCCGGGGAACCGTCCGGCCTTGGCACCGCACTTGGGATGCGACCATCGGCGGCTCGGCTCAGGGGTTTACAGTGAGAGCATTTGCAGAGAAATACACCTGCTTCAACTTGAGCAAGTCTGAGTTCTGGAAGTGTTTTCTCAGGTTTTCGTTTCACCTTTTTATTTGTAGGAACATCATCTGCAGCGGGCTATCTCAGCACAACAAGTCTATGGAGAGAAGAGGGATAACATGGTTATACCGGTTCCAGAAGCAGAAAGTAATATTGCATACTATGAATCTATATATCCTGGAGAATTTAAAATGCCAAAGCAGCTGATTCACATACAGCGTAAGTAAAGTAACTCATTCATTGAAGTCTACATTGAGAATTTAATTTTGCTAGTAGTTAAGACATTATTCATAAATGTTTGTTGAGCTCCCATCAGAACTGACTTCTAAGAATTAATTCTTTTCAACATGTTGAAAAATACATAGTACTTGCTGAAGAAGTACCATAACAACAGTTTGCAAGGAAATTTAGATTTGTTAGCAAGGATAGACGCAAATCTACACATAGCTAAGAAACAGAATACCTGTCCCTGAGGTGTAACCAATATAAAATGGCAGTAGAGTGGATTGGGAAGCCAACCAGAAATGACAGTAGCAGCATTTGCCTATGCCTGGTGGAAGTATTCTACATCTAAAAGCAGATGGGTTTTGATATCACTGATGATGTGCAAATTTGTTGTGGTTTTGTTTTTGTTGGAAGATAGCAGCTATTTGCTATGGACGTGACCCTTCACGTGAGCACCACATTACTTCAGATAACTTTGGAAAAAATTATGAAATATACAGTCTGTTGCAGAATTCTGTTGCATAGTGTAATGAGCAGAATTTAAGAAGTAGCATCTATGCTGTGTAAACATATCTCATGCCTAATTAACTTTGGTTAAATGCTAGACTTCTGTATCAGTCTGAGCCTCAGTAATGGCTTAAAATATGAGTTGCAGACTAGCATGGGTTAGAAAGGACCTTTTAAAGATCATCTACGTCCAAGCCCCCTGCAGTGAGGGGGTTCAACTTTACCAAGATGCTCAGAGCCCGGTCCAACCTGACCTTGAATGTTTCCAGGGATGGGCATCCACCAGTTTTCTGGGCAACCTGTTCTAGTGTTTCACCACCCTCATTGTAAAACAGTTCTTCCTTCCTACTAGCAGTCTTCCATGCTGATATTAAGGTTGTACTTTCATTCTTACTTTCCTTATCTAGCAGTTCTAACAGCTGGCACAGAACTTTAAGGTGCATTATATTCTACCTATTTGTTTATTAAAAACTAGATATGTTTTCACATGTATACTTGGGAAGAAATTTGACTTTAAGGTGCATTATATTCTACCTATTTGTTTATTAAAAACTAGATATGTTTTCGCATGTACACTTGGGAAGAAATTTCTGTCTCTTACCACAGCAATTTGAATGAGGCATGAGAACTAGGGAGTCGTGTTTCAAATGCAGAATGATGTGTTTTTGTAGGATACTGTGAAAAACAGTTGTTTGCATTCTGCAAAACATTACTTGTATTTGAAGATGCTTTGCTACACAGGGTAGATCATACTGGGCCAGTGTAGTCTGACTCATCTACATCACAAAAATCATTGATGAGAATATGTGTAAGATCATTGTAATACAGTCTGCACATACTTCGCTAGAGTACCTTTGATGTGTGTTGGGGCTGAAATCTTAACTGCTGATCATACAATACAGAGAACTGCAGAATGCTTGGCACCCATGAAGACTCTAACGAATCTAAAAATTTCTTACTGAAGCAGTGAGGCAGAAAGCTGTTAGGTGGTTTGACCACTAATAAGTTTTCATTGGTTAACAAAACCATAACCAGTAGATATCAACTTTTATGCCTGATTTTAACAGGGAGTTTTTTTTTCAAGAAAAAGACCTCAATATTTACATCAATGTGGAAGTAGTATTGCTGCAACATTCAAACAAATAATTTTGGTTTTCTCTTGAGAAGTGTGATGTGTGCTCTGGGCACTATTAGAACAAAACATTTTTGTAGTAAAACTAACTTCAACTTTCACTGTATCATTTAGCTTTTAGTTTGGATGCTGAGCAGCCAGATTATGACTTGGATTCGGAAGATGAGATCTTTGTGAATAAGTTGAAGAAAAGAATGGACATCTCTCCTTTGCAATTTGAGGAGATGATAGACAGACTAGAAAAGGGCAGCGGTCAGCAGGTACAACGGTACTTTGAATAAAGAATTTGAAAGACACACTCTATGTATTACTGTATGAAAGTGACATGCTGGGTTTTACATTTAGCCAGTCAGCCTGCAAGAGGCCAAGCTGTTGCTGAAGGAAGATGATGAATTGATCAGAGAAGTGTATGAGTACTGGATTAAAAAGAGGAAAAATTGTCGAGGTCCCTCACTTATCCCAGCAGTGAAGCAGGAAAAACGAGATGGTTCCAGCACAAATGACCCTTATGTTGCTTTTAGAAGACGAACAGAAAAGATGCAGACACGAAAAGTAAGTATATCAGTGCCTCCCTCAGCTTTTCTTTCTTTTCATTCTCCGTCTTCCAGAAAGTTGCTTATATAAAGAAACAATTCTGCAATGTAGTATAACATAATGAAAAATGGGATGTTCTCTTTTCAATTTGCAAGGGCAAAAAACATAAAACGGCTTTAGTCCAACTATTAAATGAAAGTTTATATTCACTTTTTCACTAAATTTACTGTTAAACCTACTTAGGGTGTTGGCAGGCTGTGTATCATTGATAATGTGCACATGCTTCTCTTTGGTTTAGCATGTGACTTGTCTTTTTTTTTTTAATATACCTAAATATTTAGAACTTACTTTAATTCAGATTATTTAACTTCAATAATATGGGGAAACATACATAATTTATGTATCTACAGAATCGAAAAAATGATGAAGCTTCTTATGAGAAGATGCTGAAGCTGCGTCGAGATCTGAGTCGTGCAGTAACCATCCTGGAGATGATAAAAAGGAGGGAAAAAAGCAAGAGAGAGTTGCTGCATTTAACACTGGAAATTATGGAGAAGAGGTAATGGTTATTGAAAATTTGCTGCAGAAAGCTTTGGAAACTATATTCGGATTGCTGCAAATATTTGTACAGTGGGAGATCTTTAAGTTCAGACTCTGTTTCACATTTACAGGATAGCATAGTCATATTTGCCTATGGAAAAAAAAAATTAGGAATTTGCTTATTATGGGAGGGTTATTGTCATACTAAGCTACATCATTTTATTACATGTGTAGATGCTTTCAAATGTATGTATCTACTCCGTATTCTATACCAGAAGAGAGATCATAGTTTCAAGCGAAGTCATTTGAAACTGTGTGTTAAGCATGTAGATTAAGGAAATCCCAGCTATTTTTAAGGCCATTTTCAATCATTACCATTCCTCTCTGACTTCATGGTCTTCATTCTTTGCTAAAAAAGCTTGATCTAATACCCTCTTGTTAGGAAAACAAATAGACATTTCGTACAGTATTAAACGTGAGAGTCATCTCCAGCTAATGCTTCTTTTGCCATCCTGTTGGTCAGCTGTGCTGAGGGCCAAATGCTTTGCCAAGTGTCAGCTTTCCCAGTCGACTGAGGATCACAATTGCAATATGGAGATATCCTTTAGGTTGATACTTAGAATCTGAATAGACTTTTCTAGCATAAATATCCATGTTTGAAGGCAAATGTTCTGAGTCAGCAGCTAGTCTGGATTTTTAGGGAGACAAGCTGAACTAGCTCTACCAGGGCATTTCTTTTAAGCCCTGAGCATTTTCAGCAGAAACGTAGAGAGGGAGAAATTGTGAAGATTATTCCAGTTGCTTTTTAAAGAAAACAAGCCATTGAATAGAGGAAAGACTCTAATACCTCCCTCAGAGTAGAGAACTGCACTTCAACTCAGCATTTGTCACAGGACTTGAAATGTAATGTTTCATGGATCTCCTTATTGAAAATACTCCATAACACAAAAGAGGGAGGATTCATGAATAAGGCATTCTGCTTCACTATTTTAAGACTTTGAGTGATAAATGTATGGTCTTTAAATGGCACCAGTCCCCAAGGAAGGGGGAGGGTAACCCTCTCCTCTTCTTTCCTTTACAGTATTACCTTTTGGAGATGCTTTACAGGGTAGTTGTCCTGTTTCGTCTGGCAGCATTATTCATTGCAATTAATTTTATATGTTATTAGTCTCCTTCTCTGGAATCATACTTTTTGTGCTTCTTGCTGATGTCCTGGATGTCCCTTTACCCCAAGTTGCAAGCATTAATTTGTGTTTTTCATTTTTTTACCAGATGGACATAGTAAACATTCCAGCAAATAAAATTTATTCTCATTTCAGGTATAATTTGGGTGACTACAGTGGAGAGATCATGTCTGAAGTCATGGCACAGCGGCAGCCACTTAAACCCACCTATGCTATTCCCATCATTCCTGTGACTAACAGCAGTTCTTTTAAACACCAAGAAGCTATGGAACTGAAAGAATACAAAGTTAAAGTAAGTAATGTCAGTAACCAAGTTACTGTTCATCCTGCGAAGTATACAAAATACACCATTTTAGGTTTGGAAGAGGGAGGAAGCTTTTTGGAACTGGCAGTAGGGTAACAAAACTGCAAGTGAAATAAAATGGCTTTGTTCTGTTGGAGTTTCAAGGAAACAGACTACCAGCATTCTTCAAGACAGAAATAAAGGAAGTACAGACAAACTACAGATAAAAGGACACATGCAATTGTGTTCTTATTCAGGGGGACAGAAACATTTTTCTTTACTACTGTACATAAAGATAGGATGTCCTGAACAAAACTGTATTTATTATCTAGATGTTGTACAAAGATAGAACTAATGATGTGAATGCCATGTATTGTTTTAAGTTACGTAGTTAATTTAATATGGAGGGTTGGGATTTGTTTTGTTTCTGAAATATGACCCATTGATAATTGTCCCTCTGCTGTGTATATTTGGTTTCATATTTAAGTAAAGTGTCAAATAATCTTAGTTGATTTAAACAGCTGACAAGTACTTTTCTCCCTGCAGGCTTTAATTTTGTGTCATACAAAGCATAGCTACAGTGCGAACAACTGAGCATGTTAAGTAGGTCAGGTAACACAGGATAAATGCTGAGGTATAATTTGAATTTTAAACCAAGACAACTTGTAATTGAAGAATATCTAGAGGCTGTTCTGAATTTGATGAGGTGGCTTGAATCAGTGAATTCTTCCACTGATAGTAAAGCATTATCATTGTGTTTGCTGGTGTGTACTTGCTTATCAGTGATGTTGGATCAGTGCAGTATGTCACAGCTTGGAAACTTGGGAAATGCACTTAAACTTGGCTTTGCATTGTATCGGGGAGTGTGTTTAATTTTTAGAGACGTTTGCAAGATTATAGGTATCTTTGAGAAGTCTATTTTTGCCTTCAGAGCACTGCTTGATGCTTAGTAATACCCTAACACTGCATAAATGGCTATCAATTGAAAATGCTAGGAAGTAAAAAAAGTGCCTCATGGACATCATCATATATATTTTGGTCTAGATCTTCAAAGTAGTACTGTTACCTTAACTGCTAGTGAATTACCTAGCACAGATTGAGCAAACAGTGCTTGATTCTTCCTTGTCTGTTCAATGTTTCAATTACTGGAAATGAAATACAGGCACTCTGAAATGACTGCATGTTTTACAGTGAAGATGGTAGAGAGATGAGTTCATGTCATTAGCTTGCTTACGCAGGAGTTCATTTAAATTCCTGTTTTAATGTAATTTTCTTCTGTGTGTAATTTTACACTGCTTTTTATTTTTCTTGCAGCAAGATAAACCTGATGTTATTAGACCCAAAAGAAAGTATGAGAAGAAGCCAAAAGTCTTACCTTCGTCCGCTGCTGCTACTCCTCAACAGACAAGTCCTGCTGCACTGCCAGTCTTTAATGCTAAAGATTTGAATCAGTACGATTTTCCTAGCTCAGATGATGAACCTCTCTCCCAGGTAGGACCTCTACAGTTTTGTGCTGCTCTTTGGGAAAGTAAAACTGAGGAATTTTCTAATATCTCTCCTTTTACACTATGCTTACCCCATCTCCTCTTTGAAGGTTTTGTCTGGTTCTTCGGAGGCGGAGGAAGAAAATGATCCTGATGGTCCTTTCGCCTTCCGTAGAAAAGCAGGCTGTCAGTACTATGCTGTAAGTAGAATTTCCTTATGCATTATGAGGCAGAGTGTCATTGTGGGAAGACATCTTGTGTTTAATTGTTTAAAATTATTTTAAGCCTCATTTAGATCAACCTGGCAACTGGCCATGGAGTAGCCCTAAGGAGGGAAGATTAGGAGATGTGCGTTACAGATATTGCTTAACCACCCTCACTGTACCCCAGAGGTGTATTGGGTTTGCACGAAGGCGGGTTGGCCGTGGTGGAAGGTGAGTGCTGTGTAATTGTTGCTGTTTATAAAAATAAAACTAAAAAAACCAGTAAGATGCAAAGAACAACAAAATCTAAAAAAAAACCCAAAAACCAAAAAATAAAAAAATGGAGACATCACAGGGAGATTAGCTGGCTAATGTTTCCATTTTTATTTTGCACTAGTGGAAGCTGTTTTAGTAATGTTTTCCTAAATAGTTCCATTTTTGGACATGAAAATACATGTGTATCTTCAGTTGTGATTAGTTTGTTTTTATATTATTTGCATAGCTGTCCTCAAACAGTAGCATTTCAAGATAGCAAAAATTGTATTTTGCAAAAAATGCTTTTCAGAGTTTCGGCTGTATTTGGTGATTTTGGGAGAGGTGCTTAGAAATTACAATAACTGCTGTATTTCAAACTTGTGAAAAATATCAAATAATTACTTATTTCAGGCATTTTGCTTTTAAGAATATTCACTGAAAACAATTTATAAATGGTTGAGTGTATATGATGTTTTTAAGGAAACAGTATATTTGTATTAAGTGTTTATTAATAGTAAGAATGTGATTTGCCTTTCAAATTTATGCTTAGCACCTCTTCACATATTAGTAAGCCAGCTTGGCCAGTCGGTAAGATGACTCTTACTGGGATGTTTGCAAGGGGATTTGGAAGTTAGTGTGCGACATCCCTACTGCATTGGGATGGTTGTAGGTATAGTCAGTATATATGGGAGTAAGGCTTTGGAAATGAAGTTACTTTAGGAGGACATGTGAATCAGTTTTTGCTTAATCAGTGTTATTCTCTAGGTCTTTTTGTTTTAATTCTATGTTGTTGCAGTGTCTTCAATATATACATGATGTACCTCAGCTCTTCAGACAGTAGAAGCTAGAATATACCTAAATGTACTACTTACTGTGAAATAATAGATGGTCGTGCATTGTTGTCAGGGGAGTGTGTATATGTGTGTTTGCTTGTTCTAGAACACTTCCATGTAGCTTTTTTATCCCTTTACCATCCAGAAGCACACGTCAAACCAATAACTTCCTTGGTATTTTCTTGCCACTGTATAATTGTGCATTGTTCTCCTGGTTTTAGGGTGCTACTAGACAGAGCGCATTCGGACTACGATAATGCATTTCATCATCTGGATTTGGAAAGGTTTTCCTCATCACAACACTCTTCAATCAGTCAATTTGCCAATACCTCAGAAACAAATACCTCGGACAAATCTTTCTCAAAAGACCTCAGTCAGATACTAGTCAATATCAAATCATGTAGATGGCGGCATTTTAGGCCTCGGACACCATCCCTACATGACAGTGACAATGATGAACTCTCCTGTAGGAAATTATACAGGGGTTTAAATCGAACAGGCACAGCACAACCCGGGACCCAGACATGCAGTACCTCTATACAAAGTAAAAGTAGCAGTGGTTCAGCACATATTGGTATGTTTATTTTAACAAACTTGCTTCTAGAAGTTTTAAGCTTATGTCAGAAAATCCAGAATATCATTAGGTCATCCATACTTTACACTGTGGTCTATTTTGATGGTAACAGCCCATCTTAACATGTATCTCCTTTTTGCTACACTGAATTTATTTGTGTTCATTGCTAACAGTAGTGTACTGCATCTGAGATTTATACAAATGCTACAGTGGTATATAATTACAATTTTAGAAATATGAAAGTTGAAAAAACAGTACTGTGTAGGGTTTAAGTTGACTGAAGATTTGGATTTTTGAAATTAAAAATACATTAATTGAAATGTTGATATAAAATGTTGATTAAGGACCAAATTTTTTCTAGTACAAGGTGTGGCAGTGATGGGAAATGTTTAGGTAAAATGTTTGCATTTAAAATCCCAGCATGCTATGAATTGTTACTTGAACTTAAATGCCATTTCCCAGGTAAGAAGTACCCAGCCCACCCTCACTGATGCATCTGCTTATGCTTAGCAAAACTCTTGGACTAATCATCTCTACATCTTGTCAGCAAGTGGCAGATTACATCTTGTAGAACTTAATTACAGATTTGAGGATCTGACTCTGAAAAAACATGATGTGGTAGTGGTTTTTAATGGGAATACTATTGGATAGCATCACTCTTGCTATAGGATTCTTCTCACTAGAAGACTGGTATTTACATGGTTAAAATGGAACTTACTAACTCTTCAAAATTAATGAGCTATTTACTGTAAATGTTGCCTTTTAATAGAAGGTTAAAGTGGTGTAATTTTTTATAAAAAAAACCCATAAAAGTTCACCATGGTTTTGTAAGGAGCCCTCTAGAATCATATTTTCCTTGCCATTTTGAATTATGGCTTTGGAAACCAATCAGAAAACCTGGATAATGTAGGAGTGTGGTGAGCTGAGATGCGCTGTACTGGTTTGAAAACAAACCAGTGGGAGATCGCGAGTCAGAATTATAGTTTAATCGGAACATTAAAATAAATGCAATAGTACAAGAACACTGACAGAGTCAGGATGCAAGCTGACCCGCCCTGTTAGTCAGGGTGGTGGTAGCAGTCCAGATGAAGTGGTCCTGTTGAAGCAGTGATCCTGTAGAAGGGTCTGGTCTTCACCTGAAGGTCCAGTGGTAGCTCTTGTCCTCTGGGAATCCAGTAGGTAGGGCTGCTTGTGGTATTCCAAACCCTGGGTTATATCCAGGTGGGAATGCTTGGCTCCTCCCCTTGGCCAGAGCATCTCACAATGGGCTGATGTAACTCTGAGTCATGTGGTGGGTCCTTGATTGCCCATTAAACAAAGATAGCCCCCGAACAGAGTTACCAAGGATGAATCATGGTAGGAGATGATGAACACTGCCCCACCTGTTTTAACAACTTGTGAAGATGATAATAGAATACATACTAGTGGTTACATCTTACATTGTAACCTGGAACATGCATATACCTAATAAATTAAGGGAATTGTGGATTGTTTTGGTGATTTGCTTTAAGACTGTTATGCTGGTATCAGATAACTTTAATTTTCTGTTTGCCACTATATTATGTGCCTTCCCTCCTCTATCATGTTTTGAGGTTTTTTTTCCTGAAAATTCTTTCTCCTTGCATTTGTAGAGTTAGTGAGCAGCTTTGTTCTGCTGCTTTATTTCATGCTTCTCCATGCTGTCCTAGAGTAGGTCCTTGCCCCCATGCCCCTTTCTTCTTTCATGGTTCTTCTTGCTGGAAATGTACAAGGGCCAAAACTGATGATTCTTCTGGTTTGTGATCTTAGTGTGGCTTTTGGTGTTTAAATTCTGCCCTTTCACTGGTTTGAATCAGTAAACCAAATCCAACTGAACTGAGGGCATTCTCTGCCTGGTGGCCAGTCTGAATTGTGATAAATGGTAGCCAGATTACAAATGTGAAAACAAAACTAATGTATGTTGAATAGACTGTAAATACACTGAAAAATATTAATGGGCAATGCTTTACATACGAAAATCACATAGACTTGAAAAATTGGCTGATGGATTTTAAAGCCCATGTTTCTGTGTGTGTCTATAAATAAACACACGCACATCCTTTTATAGTGTTTTTTCCTGAAATAGATGGTAAGGATATTTATCTACATCATTTAGGAATTAAATGGAATTGTTATTTATGTTGATGAGTCCCATAGAAGGTTTTAATTGTGTGGTTGCATTTTGAAGCCCGTGAGAAACACATGCATGTAAGTACCAGGTATATTACATTCATTTGTGCTTGGAATTCTGTGCGAATGATTTAGTATCTGTGAAAAACATTTTAAGTTAGTATTCCAAGCTTTTCAAAATATAAATGTGGAGTTTAGTTTCCTAAATTTTTTTAGGATTTGATATGGCAATTAAATGTTCAATAAAAAAGTATAGCTGTCTGAATTCATAGATACACTTTAAATTGGTTACCAGAGTCCTTGGATAGTCACTTGCAATTAATACAACTAGGTAGATTTGTGTTCATATAATTATAAATAATCTTAATTGTGATTCTTGTTGCATTGGCGGTATATATGAGTCTGTGTATATGTGGTGTATGCTGATCACCTGTTCAAGTGTAGGTGTTTGTAAGGAGCACAGTCTATTTCAACTTCATCTTGGTGCCAGTCTGGTTTTAGTGGGTTTTTTTTTTCCATTTCTGAAAGGATTCTGTGAGATACGTTGTCTACACAGATCACAGGGGTGTTTGCGTGTCTCATGTATGAGTCTGACTTCCTCAAAGGTGCCTGTCAGTGGGGGCTACAGCTGCTGAGTTATGTCTTTATACTTTCTGTAGCAAATACTGTAGAGAACATCTGGTATCTAACAGCCATCCTGAAGTTTTTCTAGTAGTTACTACTGCAGCTTAACAACCCTATTGGGTTTCCCTGATCCTTTTTAAAGCTGGGAGTTTGTTGTGGGTGTGGATGTTCTAGGTTTGTTTTTTCTTTGCCTTTTAGGTTTTTGAAGTGGCAGTTGGTCTTTTGTCAGAAAACACTTAGTAATACATCTCTATTTTTTTTTTAAGTCATTTTATCTTTTCACTGCTACTGTGACTTGTGGTCAAACAATATTGATTACTTTTAAGATGTTCATCCTGGGATTCTGTAGTGACCAGCAGAGGTGGTCATGTTGCCATACGTATTGTGTGCCCTCGCATAAGTTTTTTTTGTTTCCCCACTAAGAAAGTCTTGAGCTTTTTCTGTCTTGCATGATCCAGACATGCTGTTGACGTGGAACAACTGCTGTGGAAAATACTTTTCTCGGGTCTGTTATACAAGGCCAGCAGGGCCATGAAGTTGAGATGGTATCTCAGGTCTTCTGTTCATGAGAGGGTGTGTTACAAAAGCTGTGCTGTAACATACCATTCTCTGGCTACAGGGAGTATTATTTTCATCCTGAAGGATCAGAGAGAGGTTTCCACAGAGCTGGGCGTTGTATAAACATTTTGAAGTGCCTTTGATCCTAAAGAAAGGCAATTTATTCTGATTCTGACTTTGAGTGCTCAGTATTAAAGATCTGTGGAGGTTGTTGCACTGCGATTTTGCATGTAAACCAAGAAGGCATGTGTTAAAATCCCTTACAAGTTACCTGAACACTTGTGTGCTGAAGGCTAGACTTTGGCAGCAGGATCAAGTGGCCAAGTAGCATTACTTGCGTAGGGGGTGGTTCCTTCTGATCTTACTGAAGAATTATGAAGAAGTATCCTTTACCCTCTTGAAAAAAGAGCTGATTAAAAGGTATTGACACGTTATTCAGAACATCACTAAAAAGGAAACAAGAACATTAAAGCACTATTGTTGTGGAGAATTAACTTGTTCAGCAGCAGAACTACTTCAGAAAAGGAGCCTGTATTGCTGGCAAAATTACTTCAGTAAAGGAGCCTGTATTGCTGGCAGCGTCAAGTTTCTCAGTCATAATCTTCAGAGATGGAGTGTACAGTAGGCATGAGTATTGATCTGAAGTGTTTGTGTCCCCTGTTAGATTGATTTGGTTCTGCCAGGCAAATAGTCTTTGGACTGCATCACTTTAGAGACTGTGCTCTCTGCTGGAGACTTTTCTATTAAATGTGTTGCATTCACATTTTTGAATGCTTGGATCTCATAAACGAAAGTTAGAGACACTTAAAGCTGCACACATGGATCATTCTGTTTCAGCCTTGTGTTTAGGAAGCAGAGCAGAGATACCTATCACTAGTGAAATACTGGAGCACTGGTTCCCAGGCTCTGCAGTAAGAGCAGGCTACAGTCTTGCATTCTGTTGCTTTCTGCTTTAGTCACCCAGAAGCTGGATCACTTTGAAAACAGTGTCTAAAAGCTGGCAAGGCTAAAGAGGCTGGTGGTTAACTTGAACCTGCTCATTGAGTTGGGAAATCACTCTTTTAGAAGAAGCCTTACTGAAAATTGTTAGGTTTTGTGTTTGGGATTGTAGACATTGCTGTATATGAAAAGCTGTGGGTATCCAGAATATAGTCAAATGCCCTGCATTCTCTTGTAAACTAGACATTTAGGTCATGTGATGCAAATAGTGCATTGCTATTCAGTAACTTCTGCTGTGGGAATTCCATAGAAATAACATTTTTCCCAGTCAACTTGAATGCCTTTTTTGGACCTCCTAATCTGCTTTTTAAAAGCAGTTTTTCATGCTTGGGAATCTAGCAGGGTAGTGAGCTATGCTTCCATTTCCCAAATATATAATGTTGGTTGATGGATCTGTACTTCTTCAGCCTGGAGAAGAGAAGGTTTTGGGGTGACTTAGCTGGGACCTTCCAGTATCTGAAAGGAGACTACAAGAAAGATGGAGAGGGACTTTTTACAAGAGCATGTAATGACAGATCAAGGGGGAATTGATTAAAACTGAAAGAGAATAGGTTTAGATTAGATATTAGGAAGAAATTCTTTACTGTAAAGGTGGTAAGGCACTGGAACGGGTTGCCCAGAGAAGTTGTGGATGCCCCATCCCTGGAAGTGTTCAAGGCCAGATTGGATGGGGCTTTGAACCTGCTCTAGGTGAAGGTGTCCCTGCCCATGTCAGAGGGTTTAGAACTAGATGAGGTCCCTTCCAGCCCAAACCATTCTGTGATTCTATATTGTTTTGTCATGTTGTCGTTAAGGTGTTACACCTAACACCAGATTTTAGACAGCCCTTTTCCAGAAAGAAACAGGAGGGAGCTCCTCAACCCTTGTGGCAATTCCTTGTAGCAATGTAGAAGGACTTACCCATGGCTTTTACGCCATCACTGGCTGTTTAGATGTTATTTAACCGTTGTAGCTGTAGTATTCTCGACACTGCTCTGTGTTACTGTTTTCACTTTTTTGAAATGCTTCTTTCACATTACAGGATAAACTTGGTGATAAAAAATACTGAAATTTGTAATGGCCGCTTCCAGTTATCATTGGAATTTAATAGTCTTGGCCCATCTGTGGCTGCACTGTTGAGATCCTAGTTGAAAAGCAATGGCATTGAGAGTAACAGGTGCTTATAACCCATCCTAAACTTAGTTGAAGGAGGAAATACTAAAAGGAAAAGCCTCTTTAGTCTGGGAAATGTGACTGTGGATGGGGGAAGAGTCAATACTTTTTGAAACACGCAAGCACTTCCAGAGAATTCAAGACTTTGTAGTCTGACCAGATTTTCTCATTGGGTTTCAATTCAGCTGGAGTAAAACTTTGCTCCAAAACAGTGTATTTCTGGGCTTGTGGATCTGTTACACTTTGCATCCCATGCAAGGATGGTCACATTTTTAACTGCACAGTAAACTGTGTGTACCCCAACTGGCATGTGACATTTTGGCGGAAGCTAATTTTAACAATAATGGGCAGACAAATATAAATGCATAGCAAGTTTTCTAGCTTTTATTCAATGGCTAGCAAAAAATCCTTATTAATTATTTTCTGTCTGTCTTCTGCTACCAAGTAGCGAGTGCATATATAGACCTTATATCTAGTTTATAATTTCTACAGTTCTGATGGTAGGAGTTTCACACTTAAGTTCTTTGGGGCTAAAATAAAAGGCTGTTGTAGTAGTAATCAAGGGCATAATGATTCATATTCTCATAGTGTCTAATCATGCCATGTTTAAGTAAAACCAATCTTGAACTTCTTTTCAGAAAGTGAAACATCTTTGGGTCTGGTGCATCAAATACTAAATCACACTGATGGCTCTAAGTCTCTCCAATCTTCTGAATTCACTGGTGAGAACTTGCTATACAGTAGAAAATCTTTAACCAGGGAGTGTAAGCCAGATAACATCTCTCATAAGACAGAGATTTTAAAATGTGATGTTCTGGATTACTTAGCATTGTGATCGATGTTTGCTTTGCATGCACTTTGGCATTAGTAACCACTGATTGTTGTCTTATACAACAGGGATGCAATGCTCTCATGTATTTCTCTTAAGAAGACCTTGTGACATGATACATCATCTTTCCACACACATTAGCAGTTCTGTAGTTTATTGAATTTCTGAAAAAGTTTGGAAGCTTTAGTTAAGTGACCTTTCTTCTATTACCTGATCAAAACTCCCTTTTTAATGGTTATCACCTCCACTGAAAGGATTAGGAAATCTAGTATTCTATAAATGGATTAAGAGAGGTTCTTTGAACCTAATGTAGTCTTAATGCTTCAGTTTTCCCACTGAAATATCATTTCTACTCTTGAGAACAAATACTTAACTTGTTATGAAACAGCTTTTAAGCGACTGCAATTTAAAGATCTGATTCTTAAGATTTAACCAGAGTGAAACACTTGCTGAAAGGTTTAATTATGCTGTTTGAGTCTCTCAGTATCAATTTTTTTAAAAACTTCATTAAAGAAAAAAAAAATCTTAGCTAGATAGGTCAGTGTGTTTACTCCACAAAGCTTGCTCAGTTTGCCTGGCAAATCTAGTGAGCATCTTCCGTTCAGGAAATGAAAAGGAACGCCAGTAGAGCGACCAGGAGCTTACACATGTGTTTTCTGGGGTATGCTCCCTCACTTTTTCGGAAACTGGTTATTGTGGTCAACTTCTTTAAAGTCTGTGTTTTCCTACGTAAGGGTAGAAGAGTAACAACAAGTGAGTGATCTCACAGTAAAACTTGCAGCAGTAGCTGGGAGGGGAGGCTGTGGCTGTTTATCATAAAAAGACCCATCTGTTCTTACAGATTGCACAGCCAGCCCCCCCCACAGACACTTGTCACTGGTTTTGGCCACTTTTGGGAAGGACTTGAGTTTTTGGAGAAGCTAGATGTAAGCTACAGAACTGTAAGGCTAGTACATGTTAAATGCTGTGGTACAACCAGTGAGCTCTGTTAGAATAGTTTCATATTGCAGTATAAAACTGTGAACTATGCGTCTTTGAAAAGTCCATTGGCAAGTATCACTGTTACTGTGTGCTCCAAAAAGCAATACCTGAGTATCACCATCCCACAGAATTTGGTTGATGTGTAAACAGAATCATGCAATTGGAAAATGATACTCAGTGGCTTAGTTTGAGAAAAAAATAGATATATAATTATCCCAAAGAGTACAAATACTCATATAAATGAATGTAGGAAAATGCATTCATAGTGCAGTGTGCAATAACTCAGTTTTTGATAAAACAAGATTCATAGCTGTCACTAAGGAGATACTGAGCAGTCATTTATCCTGTCAGTCAGTATCAGTAATGTACAGTGTTTCTTTTCTTCTACCTTCCTTCCATTCCTTTTCGCAGTCCGTAAGCCAGAAGACATTTCCTTGCTGCCAAAGTACAGCACCAATACATTGCAGAATATTTGTTTGTGTTGTCCCGAGCTGTTAAATGAACAGGATAACAGCATGACACCATGTACTGACTTTAGATCTGAAGGTTGTCTCAACTGAAATATTACCACTTGATACAGTGTGCTGCAAAAAAATAAGGAGCATTTGTATAGCCAAGTCTCTTGGTAAAGAGCTGCCCATCTTCTGATAACCATCTTGAGATATGAATAATTCCAGGCGGAGTTGTGCCTTAAAGGTTCCTCATTTAAGGTTAGAAAAGGAGTTGGGCTAGGTTAACTTAAGAGTCAAGTGACTTGCGTAAATTACTGAAAGTGTCTTGGAAAGTATGTAGAAGTTTTGTGGCAAGGTACAGCTGTTACCTGAGAAAGACAGTTGAGATATTATGAAATGATAATGTTCTTATTTATTGTGTATTAGTAGTGTTGTTTGAGATTTCCCTCTTTACCCATCACTGTGTAGTGAATGAAACTGGGTGTTTTGTCACTGTTTAATTTGGTAAATCTTGTACTATTAAATAGTCGTTACTGAGCGACGAAACCATGACCTCTGAGGTCTGAGCATGCAGTTTGAGAAGAGTCTGTAAGCACTGCATCCCTGTTTAGGGCTGCTGAAGCAAGGACCTGAATTAAAATCTCATGTGTCATCTTTAACCATTGAATGTTATGTTTTGTCCCTGTTTAGAACGTCAACCTGTTGTTCATCTTTCTGTTGCTTACTAACGTTTTTTAAAGCCTTGGAGGTCTCCAGTAATGTCAGGAATCTGTAACTTTGTGTAGTGTTGTGTAGCAGTACTCTCCTGAGTTGCGAGAAATGCGGTTACTGATTTAAGTGTTCAGAAAAGCTCTGGGCTTCCTGCTCGCCTGCACAATTTTTTCCAGGCCGATAAAGAGCGGTGTATGACAAAAAGGGAATGACATTCATTTTTGCTACTACTTCTACATGTACCATTTTTCTTTTGACATGCATGAAAGGTTATCAGCTGTGTCCTTTCTCCTTTCTAGAACAAAAATGAGAAGAGAGTAAAATTTTTGGAAGAAGGTTCTTGGGGATACTCACTGGTTTTTTTTAGATAAAGTGATGTTAGCAAGATGCTGAGTTTGGCACCCATCCAGTTGCATCAATGCTGCATTGCAGACAAGCAGAAAGTGTTCTCTGCAAGCCATGTAACACATTAATAGCAGCTACATTTTTATGCAGCAAAGCATTCTGTTCGAATTGGTTCTTTAAAAAAAAGACAGCTGAGCTTAGACTTGCCCTTTGGGAAACTCAGGACCGTGCCTGCAGATGTAGAGGCACAGTCAGTCAGGACACCCATGACTTCGCTGTGCTGAGCATATGTGTGATTTCCCCAGTTCCAGTCACAGTTGGGTGCCACAGGAAATGAATATGTAAGATTAAATAGGTGAACGTACTTTCATGTGAAGTACATACAGATGGGTTTTTTTCATGCATGGGAATGATAGTTTTCAGAAGCAACTTATATATCACAATTAATATGCTTATCTTTTCAACTGAAATGTAATATAAGCTGTAGTCTGAGAGCAGGAGGGGAAGAAACCCAGTGGTCATGTTAACAAAATACATGGTGGCTTTTAACAGAAGAGGAATAAAGCATGCTGTCCTAGTTTACAGGTCTTGAGAAGAAGTTTTGATTTGGATAGTTCACAGTAATAGTAATGCTTTCATTAATGCTAACTTCATTGTAGTGTTAGCATGGAGAGGGAAGACCTGGCTTATGTAACTACAATCTATAACCCATTCTGGTACATTAGCATGTCTGTCTATGGAATGGAAAAGGAATATCAATCAGATTATTTTAGGTGGCTGTAGCTTGCAGCAGCCCTTCATGAGCAGTGGTGTGTTTCTAACCTGGATGCAACTGACTCAGGATTTCACAGTAAAGCTCTGATAGTGTTGTAAGTAGTATTTTGAAGTGTCTGTTTTAATAAGGGAAACAGCAAAAACGTTGCTGAGTGTTTAACCTAAATTGAAAAAAACTGAAATTAGTTGTTCTTGAGCATATTTTCCAGGTAGTATTTTTAAGTGGAGGAGAAGCAGTTGGAATATAGATGAAGGTGATGGTGGTAGTAGGGTTCTTCTGTCACTTGTTTCCTTTGACAGCTGTATAACTTCCCAGACTGGTGGGAAGCATACAACTCCTAAGGGTTACAGGCTGCTTAAAAATAAATGAACTGATGGTACAATTTCAAAAATACAGCTTTTCTAATTGTCACTTTTGGAAAGAAGGGAGAATGCTTCCAGCCATTCGTTATTTAGCATAGTCTTTCCTAAACAAACATAGCTTGTCTGCATAGGCTTCATTTGCTGTTGTTCCAAAAGAAAGCAGTATTTTGGAGGTGGTTAAACCAACACAGGTGACTGAGTTTACTTCAGCTGTTTTATACCTAGAATCTTAAATATATTTAGGACTTAAAAACTGAAGTGAACTCTTAATAAATTTTGCTTAAATAGGTACAAGTGAGGTGATTATGATGGTGGAAGCCTTAATCGTAGTCAAAGATGGTGGTACGACATCCTTTTTTGCCCTTCGTCATTCTGTGTGTTGTCTTTATTTATGTAACTTATACAATCTACTCCTAAGCAATATATTTACAGTGTTATACTACAGAATAAAATACCTTGTTGATGGAATCATAGAATATATGGAGTTGGAAGGCACCCATCAGTATCATCAAGTCCCTGCTGTCCCTGCGCAGGTCACCCCAATAAATCACACCATGAGTAAATAAATGGAACTTTCAATATCATTCGCACTATTGGCTAAACATATGCTGATTCTAAATTTTAGGGTTTGGAAAAACAATAGATTATGTATCTCTCAGTACCAGAACAGTATATGCATTTTCCTCCCTCTGTTACTGCTGCTCAGCTTTCTCATGTTGATCTTTGTGTGCTAAAGCTTTCTTGCTCTAACTTATGTTGGATGGCAGCTTAAAAAAAAAAAATCTAAAGGAGTTGTAAATTTTATTTTTTGTATAAATTAAACAGTCATCTCCTTGAGTATTTATTCAATGAATTCTAATTTGTTTGGTTTGGGGTTTTTTTTAGAAAGGACATTTGAGTGAGGTTACTACTTTTAAGCTATTCCTGTAGGAATATTTATAAATTCTTGCAGTGATATTTAACTGTAGAAGTATTTAGAAGTAATTTGTTGCTTATGGCAGTATAAATAAGTGCTACATCCCTTCTTGCTCAAAGATGTTACTTACAAAAAAAGGTAACCTGAATGTAACAGCTGAGTAAAATTTTATAGCTTCAAATTTTCAGATAGGAAAATGCTGGTAATAATTCCAGTGCAATTTCTAATACATACTAGAAGTAGTTTGAACAATATTTAAACACCAAAAAAAGACAAGCACACCAGGAAGGTGCATGCTCAGCAGTGTTTGCTCTGATGTTTCCAAATATTGCAGCCACTTACACTGACTTATTCAAGATTTACATAAGATATAATTGGTCTTCAGAATCCTGCTGTATCTATAAGTAGGACATTATCATAATTTTGATGCAAACATTATTTTCTGCAGGCAAGCAAGCCTGAAGGAGTAGACTAACAAAAGATTCTTTAAAATTTCAATTTGTGAACAGGATTTAAGTGTGGTAGTGATTTGTTGCCGAGCAGTAGTGAACTTCCCCGAAAGCATGACTTCCACTGCATTCTTGAAGTACAAGTACTATTTACAGCACGTATTTGGGAACATTTGTACAATCTGAACGTAAAACGGAAGGAAAATCTGAAAGGTGTATCCTTTGCAAGGGCATTCACACTCTAACCTTGATTCAGTTTGTAAATTGAAATCTGAGGCTTCGTTTTGTTTTGGAAATGTAAACTAAAAATCCTTGCACTGAAGTTAGTTAATGAAATAGTGATTCTGCTGCACCATTGGGCATCCCCTTGTCAATCTGTACAATTAACGCTGTGTCAGTTTTATACCTGTGGGCTAAATGGATAAAATTCTGCCTGACTTGTGGTGCACTGAGTTGCCTCTCAAAGATTTTAAAGAGAAGGGTATAGTTCTGTGAAATTCGGTATTGATGGAGTTACTTGTATGTGTGTAGTTACAAACAAAAAAACCCCTGTACAGCCATAGTCTGCACAGTTGTGAGCATGCCAAACCTAATGTTTTCAACTAAAACATAAATCTTAGTTGTAGGCCCTTGCTGCTTTCAGAGTGCTGTCAGTGAGGGTTGCATTGCAGTTGCCAAGTTTGGCATATAAACCTATTTCACTAATAATGCAGGTACTGTAGCTTCACAAGGTAAAACCAGTGATGCCATTTCTACCTAATCATTCTTTTTAATCTGTTTTTAAAGTGGGCTTGATTGCATTTTGGTTCCTTTCTCCCCCTCCCTTTTTAGTATCTTGAGCTAAATTCAGTTAAAGCCTATATACTAAACAAACAGAGAAGGTGTAGTTTGAACAAAAATTTCTAGGAGGATGGCAGCCTTTTTGACATAAAGGTGCATTAAGGCTCTTAGGAACTTGCTGTGGTAGTTTTTTTGGGGGGTTTTAGGTTTATAAAGTAGATGTGTTTATATACACAACTCCTACATATTTTGATATAGTATTTTCTCATTTTATATTTTGTTCAGCATTTACAGCCGAACAATACCAGCAACATCAACAGCAACTGGCACTAATGCAGAAACAGCAGCTTGCACAAATTCATCAACAGCAAGCAAATAGTAATTCCTCTGCCAACACATCACAGGTGAGGGATTTGTCTGTGCTATGATTTATCCCTCATTGTTTCCCACCAGGGTTCATCTCTAATTGTCAACTGTTGCCATAGAACCTTGAAACTAACCAACAGGAAAGTGGCTTTCGCCTGAATCTACATCATAGCCATTCTGTAAAGTGTTTAGAAGGGACACTGCAGGTGAGTGTGGCAGGCATTGCCTCTGCTCCCTCTTAACAAAAAAAAAAAAGATGGGTCAGTCAATTAATGAAATTTTCAAAGCCTTAGAAATATGAATTGCAGAAATCTCCAGCCATATCATTATCCTCTTGTCAGTGGGGGATTTTCCAAGCAGAATTTTAGTTAATTAAAGCTAACTCATACATATGTCCTCCCATACAGCTGTGGAAGTGTCTAATACTCATAAATGTGTAGTGAGATTACAGTGGTGACAGGCATACGAAAAGGTTCAAAGTTGCTTGCAATCTGAACCTCCAAGTCTCTGAATTGGGTTTGGAGTTTCATGAAAACAGGTTGATCTGTGAAACAGTGTTGTTACATAGAACTTCAGAAATCAGCTTCTTTGTGTTTTGAATA
>NW_008239547.1:5355706-5358206 GCF_000691975.1 Corvus brachyrhynchos | reverse complement strand
TTTTCCTAGAGAAGGTAGTCTGAGCAGGAGTACTGATACACTTTTTTTCAAAGGTTTCCAATAAGTAACTAAAAAAATCCACGAGGGGGGGGAGAGAGAGAGAGAATCCATTTATGAGGGAACTAATTTACAGTAACTAATTTCTTCACCAGTAGTAGGAGAGAGCCTGGACTGACAAGGGAGCAGGGACTGCACTGCTTGATCCATGTGAGAAGGATGAGGCAAGGAACAGAAGCCAGCCTGCCGTTGTTCTGGGAGATTGCTCTGCACTGTCACAGATAAAGCGAGTTATTTTAGAGTAAGTACTAAGCTTCAGTAATCTACAGGAATGAGGCTCTAGGATAAGAATGTCCTAAGCAATTAGTGAGTGAGGCCTGTTAGTGCTGATCCAGGTCACACAGTTCAATTCGGCAAAAAAATTACCAAGTAGCCCTGCTACCAGAAGTGCAGCAGTGATGCATGAGAGCAGCTCTGCCTTAGCCTGTTAGTGCTGTGCAGCTGGACCAAGAGCTGTCCCAAGGGTCAGTGGGAAGGGGAAGGGAAGGTTTGCTCCTGGCAGAAGCCTGCCTGTCTCTTGCTAAGCTGGGGCTGTGAGCTCTGCCTGTGGCGTTCCCCAGCACGCAGCAGCCTGAGCCTCGCCGTTAGGGGGTGGTCTAGAACAACGAGAAGAAAATGCTGATTGAGATGTTTAGAGCAGCACTGCGAACTTGGCTGCAACTCTTCAGTGTAATGGGGGCTATTTTTCAGTAGGGATTAGGGAAAGCAGATATTTTAGCATTAACTAGGGTTTTTTTCCCATCTTGAATTATTAGTTAGATGTGCCACATTCTCATGTGCATCATCTCCTGACAACGTGCAACAGCAAAACCACCCACATTCCCAAGTTCTATTAAAACTTTATAGTCTTCTCTTCCTGTCCTGTTTTAACACATCTGCTGGAAGAATTACCCCTTGAATACACTGAAAGAGGGTGTAATGCTTTCCCAGTGTAGGGAGCTCTACCAGATCTGGAATTATTATTGTGGTCAGGGACATTAGGAGCAATTTCTATTCCAGTTTATAAATTGTGTGTTAATCTAAATCCAGGTATTGCCTAGAACTGGTGTTTAGGAAGTGGTAATAATGGGCAAGGTGTGAAGAAGCTAAAAATTGTAGAAGTGATGCTTTGATGAAACTACCAAAGCCCTATGTTGCTGATTTACAGCTAGTTTGGGGTTTTTTTCCTTCTTCTTAGTATCAACATTTTCAAATACTTGGATAGAAGTCATCCTAATCACACACCACTGATTTGTGGCTTTCCTGCTGGTGGTGACTGGCAAGCAGTCTCCGATCTTGCTGGAGCCTGATTATAGCCATTTTTTAAAAGGCATGTCCTCAAATCTAGACTAAGTGCAGATGAGAATGGTGTTCTCCTTACCTTTTTGAAACTGTGATTGCAGAGGTGTTTGTGGACTGTAGTTGCTTACCTTGTGGAGCCTGTGCTGTCAGTAGCTGAAGAGCACTGTCAGTGTTGCAGAACTTGCAGCTGTTACTGATTTTCCACTAAGGGGCTGCAATGACTTAACACGGGTAGACATGTTCTTTTTCTCTGGGTTCCACTGTGATTCCCATTTTCCTAGTGTCTGTTCAAGCAATTCAGTCCTATGTATTCAGTCTTACTCAGTGCTAACAGGCCTCCACTGATCACAGTGCTGGACAGTAAACACAAATAATTATTTCAGTACCATTCAGCCAGAGATGATGCTCAGTGTGTCAGGTGTACATTTTAAATCCCCATCTCACTTTGTTAGACCTTGCTGTAAAAGCAGCTCAGGGTTTCTTATGGCAGAGTTGTGAGTGCTGTGACCAGCATTTTTTGGGTTCAGTAGAAGACAGGTTTGATGAGACATGAGGTGTTCACAACAATCCTCTTTCATCAATGCTGTTATCTCAGGTCTTCAGGGATTATCAACCACTGGCATTGACACAGATAAAATCCTTTTCACTGCAGTCTGTAGACTTGCTGTCCTTTCCTCTGTGGTTTTTTCAGTGCATTACCAGTGTAAATCAGTCTGTAGCTGTCAGAAATACTTGTCTGGTTGATGTTTTCATGATAGTTTGAAGCAGGAACTGAAGGGAGACAAACTGGTTAGTTGGGGTGAACATCATCCATCTGCTGATGCTCTGGCACAAAGCTGCTGTTCGCTTCTCTTGCTTCTGGGAGATGGTACTTCAGGGATGTGCCAGTAATTCTTACAATACTTGGGTTTTAATAAGCTCTAATTTTC
Organism: Corvus brachyrhynchos; assembly: GCF_000691975.1. Lineage (NCBI taxonomy): Eukaryota > Metazoa > Chordata > Aves > Passeriformes > Corvidae > Corvus > Corvus brachyrhynchos. Next base: position 5,355,939 of record NW_008239547.1, on the reverse strand, counting down.
TATATAGTGTGTTTTTTGTAAAAATGCTTGCAGATAAAGCAAACCCATATTAATGCAATATTGTATCAAAATGCAATAAAGTATCAAAAGCCAATAAATCCTTTTGTGTTGCAGTGGGGATACTGCAACATGCATATATCAAACCAGGAGTCCCGTGGAAAGGAAATATATATGGACAGACAGATTCTTGCTAGATGTTTCAGAGATGTTTATTTCTCCAGCCGCATGGCCGG
>NW_008239547.1:5349432-5353844 GCF_000691975.1 Corvus brachyrhynchos | reverse complement strand
AGAGATGTTTATTTCTCCAGCCGCATGGCCGGGGCTCTGCCGAGGAACTGTTCCAGTCACGGGCCCAAGGGTCCTTCTGCCCGCGCAGGGAACACAAACCAACCCATGGGAACGAGGCTGAGCAGGGGCAGGGAAACCCCGTGTCTGTGCCCTCAGGGCCCCTCTCCCAGGGCTACACGGCGGGGGAGGGACCCCAACACTTTTGGAAGTGCTGGACCCAAAACTAAAAAAGCAGATTTTACGTACAGCAGCTTGCAGTAAGGAAAGCAGTAGATTAAAAGCCTGTTGCTAAAACAGAACAAAAATACAGATTTTACAGATTCTTTACAGGTCAGGTGCCATTGTACAGAAAGCCAGTAATGTACTGAGATTTTGGCATCCCTTCCAGCAGTAACCTGTAACTAAATGGATGCTCAGCCACTGTTCCTGTTAGCACTTTCTGCTTGTGGGTACCTGCTCAGTAAACCCACACCATCCTTGAGGCACTTCCTCAAGACAATGGCCACCTTCAGCCTCAGGGGCATGGAGGGGCAGCAGTAACAATAGGTACAAATAATACAAAAGAAACTTTCACTGAATCAAGTCTTAGATAATGTTCCAATTTTCTTACTGGTTCCCAGAGAGATACAGACTAATCCTGCTTCAGCAAATTGCTGCTGTGCCCAGTTTGCCTGCCAGGCCAGCAGACAGACACTGCCTTCAGGTTCCTGGAAAGCCCACAGCACACTCTGTACTGAGTGTTGTGGTTTAACCCCATCAGGCCCCTCAGCCCCACACAGCCACTCACTCTCTCACCCCCCAGGGTGGGATGAGAGAGAGAACTGGAAAAGTAAAAGTGAGAAAATTCTTGGATCAAGGTAAAGACAATTTAACAGGTAAAGCAAAAGCTGCACACACAAGTAAAGCAAACCCAGGAATTCATTCACCACTTCCCCATGGGCCAGCCAGCCATCTCTGGGACAGCAGGGCTCCATCATGCATAATGGTGACTTGGGAAGGCAAACCCTATCACTCAGTGTTCCCCCTCTGTCCTTCCTCCTCCAGCTTTATACATTGAGCATGACATCATATGGCCTGGAATATCCCTTGGGTCAGGAGGGGCCCGCTCCTGTGGGTCCCCTCCCAGCTCCTGGTGCACCCCCAGCTTCCTCCCTGGCAAGATGCAGAAAAGGCCTTGACAGGGTGTAAGCCCCACTCAGCAGTAACAGAAACATCCCTTGTTACCAACACTGTTCTCAGCACAAAGCTGAAACCCAGCCCTGCACTGGCTACTGTGGAGAAAATTAGCTCTACCCCAGCCAAAAACAGTACACTCAGACTCCAGAATTTTCCTAGTGTGCCTTTGAATAATCCATTTGTTCCCCTCAGGAATAACATGAATAGTATGTATCAGATTACTCATGGTCAACTTTAATCAAGCTTTAAGATAAAGCAGTAGTTGCTTAGAATTTTAGGCTTGAAGAATGGAACAAATGCTGACCAGGGAAAACAGCAGCATGCATCATTACAGTCTATTTACAGTGCCTCTGGAGCTGTGTCCATCTTGGCTGAGTTGGCATCACAAGCCAGTCCCACAGAAATCATCATTGTACAGATTTGACCTGAAATCTTCTAAACTTGCACCTTTCCTGGTTCTGCTTCCTAAGCCTGACTGCTGGTGTCCGTCAGAGGAGCCACCATGGCCAGGCCAGGCCTTCTCCCTTCTCATCTCCCTTCCCTTGCACTGAGACATCACTAGATAAAGCAGGTGACTGTGTTTTCCCTCCTGCCTGTTGCTGTTCTTTGTCTTGTGCTATTTCTTAGTGGAATCTTGCTCTTGATTTCAGTTTAATTTGTAATTGGAAGTAACTTGTATACAGCTCTATAGCTTGGCTGGCGGAACTAAGTAAGGCAAGAAGTCAGAAGGACTAGCAAAATAGCTAAAATCACTCATCTGTGAGGGTGTGAGGAAAGAGTTGTGATCTCCCAGTCCACAACAAACCAGTTTTTAGAAAGATTTCACTCCATACAGTCCAAGCACACCACCACCACCAAAGCAGGTGGCAGGCACAGGTCAGGAGTAGCCACAGCAGGTCAGACAGTGCCAGTAGGGCCAACCTGGCCTGCAGTGATGGGACATGCATTGGGATGGAGACCTGCACACATTTTCTGTGAGTTTATTCATGAGTAAAAACTTGAATATGCTTCTTTCCCAGGTAGCCTGTAGGCTCTGGGGCAGTATTTGGCACTGGCTGAGCTTCTGCCAGAGCAAACAGTGTTCTAGTGGCCTGCACAGTGCAGCAGGTCCTGGTGCCCAGTGGCAGGACCAGAGGCACAAACTGAAACATGGGAGGCTCCCTCTGAATGTCAGGGAATGCTTTTTCACTGAGGGTGACTAAGCACTGGCACAGGGTCTATTTAATTTCTTATTTCTGTGAAATCAGCAGCTGTGCTGATTCCCAGCATGCCAGCAGCATAACAGGGCAGGATTTCATTTTGGATAGGTTCCAATCCAGCTGCTGATTACCTTTCAAAAATCACTAATTCAGTCACATGCTGCTATTTGTTAAGGCTTGAACATCTAGCTAACTGTTGGTGAATCCAGGGCACTTTGTGAACAAGTTAATATTATCTAATTATGATTCTCATACACACCTGGTGCTGATCTTTAGCATTCAAAACCATGGCTTCATTTTCTGTAACCAATTCTTATATAGCTAATGTAGCATGGAGTTATTTTGTGCCACCAAAAAAAATTGTGTAAGCTATACTAGAAAAGCAGAAGGAAAATATACCAGTATGTTGCCTACATTGACATCATACATGAATTTTGCTCGCCATATATGACCAATTTCTTTGAAAATTAGCATATACGTCTGAGAAATAAACTATGTCTTACAGTTAGTAAAGATTAAGGTTAAAAATAAATTACTCTGAAAGCAGCACTCAAAACTATCTTATTTAGCATATATTTATTCAGAAATCAGAGGTCTTAAGACATTTTTATGGATTCTTGTGTTTTTAAAGTTAATCTGGCTACAAACCTCATAGCAAACCTGGTTAAAAGTTAAATATGGTTTGAGGCCAGCAGAGTATAAATACACAGTTGCTGATATCAATCCTAATTTTGTCTTATTTCAGAAAGGTCTTTACAGCTTAAGGATGCCCTGTTTAAGTACCCATTTTGCTAAACTCTGGGAGAGGAAGGTGATCCTGGTCCAAGGTCAGTGGGAGCGGAGTCGTGCTGAGACAAAGGGACAGGAGCAGCTATTTGTCAAAGGAACAAGCCCACATCCCTCAGGAAGGGATTTTACTGCATTTGAATTCACTAAAAACCAAAGCCAGAAGGAGATTTCAGAAGCAAGGGCTGATTCATGGAAGGATCAGAGATTCCTGGCCTTTGCCTGGGAGCTCTCGTTGGTCATGGAGACAAGCTGTAACTTCTAAGGAGTGACAAACTGCTAGATTGCAGCTCCCTCTGAACTCTGGAACTCACCTTTCAAATCAAATGACTTCATGTTGGAATATCTCAGCATACAGAGACCAAGGAGCCATGGTTACCTTTGGAGAGTGTGCTCACAGCCTGGCTTCCAGAGGGTCTGAAGGCATCTCCCTTGCAGCCTGTGTCCTCCCCTCTGAGCCATGGAGATTGCCACATCCAGTTATGTTGTTTATAAACAAATAAAACAGGCAACTGTCACCCTTTCTTCACTTTTTAATATTGTGATTGGTCTATGCAGAACATACAGCTTGCAGAAAGAAAGAACTGGATTGAAGTAAATGAGAGGTATGAATGGCAGGCAGGATCTTCTGAGCTTCAACTGAAGGTGACACAAAATTTCTCTTTGTAGTGCTGGATTAGTTCCTCACCTTTGCTACATCTTTCAGTGAAATGAATGCAGGGGTATTGCTCACATGAGAACAATAACTGATGTTAAAACCTGGAAACTGGTGGCAAAACTTAGAAAGTGCTCTGGGTTTCAAGCACTGAAGATCTTACAGATTTCACTATGTGGGTACACTGTAATGAAGTCAGTTTTGATTTGCAAGGGTGAATTATATTGTAAAAGTAGCATAGCAGTGAGATAGAAGACACTTTAATTGGAACCACCGTCTGAGGAGCACCAAACCCTTGGCTGGCCTTGGCAGCTGTCATCCCCCTGTGTCTCTGTTCATTATCACTACATAAGCAATGGAGAAACCTCATCATTTTGAACTTAATGACAAAAGCAATCCTTATTTGTTGGGGAAGATGAAACAGGAAAGCCTTGGAAATATGATTGCCTGACAAAAGATTTTGGGAATATGAAAACTACAGGCAACATCGAAATGAAAGCCACTTTTGAAATACCAGGTCTTAGTTACTGAACAACTAGAAAACAATGGTATGGCCACTGAAGTAATCCCCTCTTGATTGAACAATACCCTCTGCT
>NW_008239547.1:5340002-5349179 GCF_000691975.1 Corvus brachyrhynchos | reverse complement strand
GCTCTGAGCAGTGCCCCAATACCCACGCCCTTTACAATAAACCGGCTGTGTCCCGAGACCTGCCTATAGAGATCTCTCGTCTCCATCCGTTACCGTCTACGTCCGGCCGTCCCGACTGGACCCCAGAACCCCGATAACCTACACTTATTTACAGTTACACCCAGTGACCATTGTGCACAGGAAGTGTGTGATTATAAAAATACTGTTAGGACAAGTCTTACAAGTCTTCCCTACCTGACTGTAGCAGGACAAATACTGCCTTTGTTGGATTAGGTAAACTGCAGCAATGCCCTTGCAGCGATGCAGAGCAGACCATGGCTTTGTAAAGTTTGTGCAGAGCTGTCACTTCTGGGGGCAGAGTCGGGGGTTTGGGGGCTCTGAAGAGCCTCTCTAGATTCTCACAAAACTTGGAATCTCAGAGAATAATTTTCCTCTCAGTCAGGGCACTTTCAACTGGAACATGAGCAACACCTGTTTTTACACCTGATGGTTTTGACAGACAATATTGTACAGGATTTTAAAAAAGTGTTCTGTTAGCAACCATTATTCTTGGAGCCATAGGGCTTGGTTTGTTCAAGTGAACACATCTTGTCCCCTGTCATACTCCTGGGCATTCCCAAGAAAAGCCATGCCAGGCTGACAGATGTGACACATGATCTATGGGAGACCTGTGCAGTTCTGGAATGGCAGCTGGAAGCCAGGCTGGCTGCCCTGGCACTTTTCTCTTGACCCTGTATTTACGTGGTGCCTGTCTGAACATCCACTCCCCATCCTGTTCCCTCTGCCCTGTCCCCTGCCGGTGCTGCCGGTGGCAATGGGTGGCTCAGGCATTGCTCCACCTCCATGGACATGGAAGGACAGGGTCTGAGGAGAGGAGCCTACAAGTGCAAGGTAAGGGTGAAGAGGACATGGCCTGAGCGTCTGTAATGCCTTCATCACAGATGGATGTTCAGCTGCAGCCTGAGTTCATGTGCAGGTGATACATCCCATGAGCAACAGCTACTGGTAAGCAGTGTTCCTTCTCTCCACTGAGCAGAGGGGTCTGTCTTTGCACTGACAACATCTCACACCAAATTCAAACTCCTTGTTTTTGAAGCCTTGAGGCTACATTGCAGCAGACAGCTGGAAATTCAGAGCAAACCGTACTCATTTCTTCTATACGGAAACGTTCCTACAGCCAGCAAAAGGATAGCTCTGCATAAGACAAAAGTAGATTCATCTTGGGAGGCAGGACAGTATTTAATCATGAAAAGTAGAGCAGAAGACATAATTTCAGAGTTTTTCAATCAATCTGAGACAGGTGCATTCGTATTTTTCTAGTCCCTCCTGCAAGGGCAACATATAGTTCTGCAATTCTTTTAAGTAGCATCAAGGACATTGTGTTCCAGTTCCGCATCCCTGATGTATCAATTAACTTGAATGACTTAGAACTCTTACCTTGAAGCTGTGCACATAATGTTGACATTAAAAAAGAAAATGCTGCCAACATTTGTTGAAGTGCCAAAAAGAAAGTGCTCTGTTCAGGCTCACACCAACCGCCTCATTGTTCCCATCCTATCTTACAGGATAATCAGAAAGTGCCTGGGTGATTCTCCACCCTTTCCTCATTTTCTCTACAGGGAAGCATGAGATCAGCAGCTTTCTCCTTTTGTTCATTTTTGTCCTTTGCATGACTGTTATTTGTTTTGATTTATTAGAATTTATTTTCTTAAATAGAAAAAAAAATCATGGGGTATAATGCAGGGATACCTGCAGCCCAGGGAAGCTGTCTCTGGAGACCCCCTGTAGCCAAGTTACTCCCCAGAATTGTTCAGAGCACTTGAATATTGGGTTTCCACTCCAAATTTCGCTATAGAAATTTCCTCCTGGCTGTACAGGCAGCAGAGGGAGATTACCCTGTCTGGCCTAAAGAAAGCCTTGGTGAATACCACTGTAGTGATTAGCAGGTTTGTAATTGCTGATTTGGTATTCCAGTATTTAGTGATCTCTCTGGAAATAAGAGGTGTTAGTGATGCAGAAATATTTACAAATAGCTCCCAGCTAGCCAGTAAACAAAGATGCAAGTTTATTAGTGCCAGGAAATAAATTCCCTGCTCATAACATGTAAATATAAGAATCAAAAATAGCAACCAAAAGCAAGAAATCTGCAAGATTTAAGAGATATTTTAGCAAAATAGGAAGCACATTTTGCATAATTATGTTATTAATTACTGTAACTAGTAGGACTGTTACCTATTTTAGAGAGCTTAGTCACCATGCCAAGCCAATTTATTTTCATCTGTGAAGTTTGGCAATGTCAGATGACAAACTATATTTGATTCCTCATGTGAAATCAGGAATTACATCTGTACATTACAAACCCATAAGGACTAGCCATAAAAAAAACAACCCTTGGTGCAGAATTCTTTTTGGTAAAAATTCCTGTACTTTACTCACATAAACTCTGAGTCTCTCTTATGAATCCCTTCCTTTCCCAGCTGTATAGCAAATGCCTTAAACTGAATGGGATAAGAGCTGCTGGCCACAAGCTATTTTACACTGTTCAAGGCGAGCCAGGCCAACAAGGAAAGTGCCTGAAGTGAGGCCTGGGTAGCCACTCTTCTGGCAGCACAATGTGTACTTTTAACTACTGGCAGAATAACAAAATGAAGGAACTTGAGGTCAAATCAATCCCCAGCTGTAAATACCAGGCACTGACCTAACAACACTTCTTTGGTACATCTAATAGCAAAATGACATCAAAGGTGATATTTCCATTATGATTCATTTTCTCAGCCTCAGAGGTACCTGTCATTGCTACCCTGTATTGCCTAGTTCCATGGATTCCCATTATTTTTTTTCTAACTCCAACCATTTTCTGGTGTAATTTTTATTATTCTGTCAAAACTGTGAAGGAATATAGCCATCATATGCAGGGTAATCTGAAGAGATTATCAAAATTGACAGATTTCCAACTGTTGATCTTTTCATCTCTGCCAGATTCTGCTGTAAAGTTGCCTTCCATTCTCCCCGTTTTATGCTGCTTCCTTCCCTCTCTGTGAGACAGCCTCTTTCCTTGTGGGGATTTGAGCAGAAAGGGAAGCAAAGCAAGCTTTCCATGCTCTGGTTGCACCCAGGGTTCCTTTGGTGAGCAGGGAAGTTGTGCTCTCCACAGCAGTGCCCAGGTCTCTGGGTTTAGTGGATTTCATTTGCATGCCGTGAGGGATTACGCTAATCTTCAGGTACGTGAAGCAGAAGCAATTCACCTTTTAATCCATATTTAGTAAAAGCCTTTCAGCACACCTCTGTAGTGCAGCTGACTGCCTTTAGCATTTGAGTACCAAATGCTATAGTGGATTAAGAATAGAAGTTCTGGAACTCTGGGAATGCTGGAGTTTACAGCCCAGGCGTTCTGCATGTTACTGATTTCTGTCTGTATGTTTCTGCCCTGAGCTGGGAATGGTTCACAGGGCTGCAGATCAGCCCATTCTAGGCATAGACACAGTTGTAAATTAAAACAGTTTATTTGAAAAAAAAAAAAAAAGGGAGAACGAGAAGGAAAAAACAACATAAAGCAAGGTGGGACCAGGAGCCTGAAAGTAAAATGAGCTTCGCGCCCAAGAGGCTGAGGAGACTCACACAGGCATTCATCTCCACCAGCCCAGCCTCAGCATCAGCAGCAGGGAAAGGGGCAAAAATAGGGGTTGGCACCCACAACACCCTCTTGCTGAAGACAGGGGATGAGCGTGGATTGCTGTCAGCACCATGGCAATATCAGCTCACACAGATGTGCAGTGTAGTGCTGAGGATGTTCTCCCTGCTCTGGAGCAGCCCACAATTAACAAGGCACAAGGGATGGTGCTTCCTGCTACAGCTCTCGTGACTTCTGCTGCGCCTCTGTGGCTAAAGATGCAAAGCCCTTTGCCTCTTTTCATGCAGGCAGGACTGGGTTTCCACACCTGAAAAACAACAGATGTGACAGGGCTCACTGTGACTATCTAGCAAAGGAACTGCATTGTACAATAAATTCAGGTAGTTGAAAAAAATAGGTATGACTTAAATGCTTCAGAGCTACACACATATAAATAATATAAATGTAATAATATCAACGTAAAAATGTTTAATCTTGGGCTATTCTTTGTTCCTGTATTCACAAGTTAAGAGCTTCTTGTAATTCTTAGTAATATTTGCGGCCTGCTTTGGGGAAAAAAACTTTTCTGACCTACCTTACACCTTTAGCTATTATAGTCTTCAAGCCCCCTGGAATTGTAAATGTTTTTAGTCCTGAAAATTGCTCCATCACTGCTTTTAATTTGGCCTCATCTCTTACTGTGTTGTGCTTGAATCACAGCTGAATAATTGGTCTCAGCACAGAGCATGAAAAACAGAATCTTAGGGAAAGTAAATTAATGCATTCACTACTGCAGGTACAGTCCACTAATGAAACTATGCACTAGAAGCTCACGTCCTTGTAGCTACCCTTAATCAGCAACATAAATGTTCATTGAGAACAGGGCATAATTCAGCTTTTTATTCAGCTGAGTCTGTATCTTTGAATAAATCACTTCCAAAACTAATTCCTTTGACTGCTACAGTGAAAGATAAGTGAAAAAGCATTCAGAAAAACAGATATATTTTAACTGTCAAATTGTGAAGACAATATTTAGTATTTTAAGCTTAATGGGACATATATTGCTCTTACAGAAATCCATGAAGTTATTACATGAATTTGGTGAAGTTGAATCCACCCAGAAACCAGACACTTCCATACAAGTTGTGGAAATAATAAAAATATTTTAATTTTTAAAATATAATATTAATATTACAAATATTTAAAAGTTATTAAATAAAATTAGTAAAGTGTACAATTCCAAAGATGTAATAATTTCTGAGCTATTATAACAAGTATGCTTGGATGAAGACTATCTCTGTTATGCATCTGACAGTGCAACACATAAAAGAAATACTGACCTGGCAGCAGGGTTTGTTTTCATTTAAGGGGCAGCTGAGAAGGTCTCTTCAGTGGGTAACCATAGAACCCACTGAAAAACTCAGGGTTCCTTTTATTCTCCCTTAAACCACTTACAACATAAACATACGGTGTTAGGAAATGCCACGTTCCTTAGGTCTCAGTGGGCAAGTACCAGCTGAGCAGGGAGCAGCCCTAGTACCACCAAAAAACAGAAGGATTAACTCAGGGACACAGGCTGTTCAGGTTCAGGCTGCAGTGGGTGCAGAGAAATCAAAAGCTTCTTGGAGGCAAAAGAGAATTTCTCCACCACTGAATCAAAACCACTCTGGCCACTGTCCCCAAAGCCAATTTCCTGTACTCCTCCAGTGCAATGTGGCTTTTACTGGGAATTCAGATGTGAGTGCTAGCACCAATCTATCTGAGGAGCAGACCTTTGAAGCTGTGGTTGTAAATAGTTTTGGCAAGATTTTAAAGTGAGTTTCACTGAATGTGTGATCTAAAATCTTAACAGTCCGGCCCTGACTGATGTAATGGAAGTGGACAACTATTCTTAGGTAAAATTAATGCTGTGCAAGGCACAAACACAAGGTCCAGGAGCCAGAACAAAACTTGCTGCCCAAGAAAGTGTTTAGTCTCCATAAAAGCCTGAGGTGATGGCATACAAATGGACCAGGATCATGGCTTTTTCACTGCAATAGAGCAAACTGGTTCACTAGGTTACCACTTTCTACAGACACCAACAACCATCCAAATCCCAGCTTTGCAACATAAACTGTCATGGTCCAGTTTCTTGACAGTGTGTTAGAAACTGGCCTTTTGGTTTATTAAGTTTCTGGGATAAAGCAGCTTTTATCATCAAAGAATTCAAGTTAAAAAAAAAGAGAATTTGTTTAATGTGTTTGATTACATAATTGAGGCTATAGATAAAATGGCGTCAAATCACCTAAACAAATGCATCTCTATGTTCAATAGAATTCTCTAAGAACAAAGATGGCATCATCTTAAGAGTAATACTAGTTTTAGAGTGAAGTTTTCATTCTGTTTATAATTGCTCGGCTCAGTGTGATGAACCTTTCTCTTCAAAGGATGCTTATGCACAGACAAAGGAAACCAGCCACATAAAAAATCTGGATAGAGATAATATAGCATAGATAAATCTGAAGTTTGGCATCTGCTGGGAGTTCAGAGCTTGTTTAATGCGTTAGGTTAAGTTGTTTGTGGTCCATTGATGTCATCGGTATAACAGGCACAACTTGCAGTTTCAAAAAATGCCTGACTTAAAGCTCAAAGCTTATGGCAATAGCTATTGCTTTAGCACAGGAGACTGCCACACAGAGTTGGAATCTGTGGTGTCTTTTAGCATTTTGTCAGCAGTATGATCAAAATGAAGAATTTCAGAAGAAAAACTTTCTGAGTTCTGGTTGATTTAACATTTTGCTTGTGCTCCAGAGATAATCTGTATCATTTGTATCTTAGAAAGTAAGGCTCAGGAAGGGGAAAATAAATGTGTCCACCCAAAAATCATCTATTCCATTCTTCATTTCCATAACCAGCCTTCTTGTTTGTAAGAGCTGTCAGCAGCCAATGCTTGAGCACGTTTGTGTGGGCGTGCACCAGCATAGCCTTGATAGCCGCGATAATCACTGTCCCTCAGGGTCGCGGCTGGCCGGGGGGCAGGGTCCTTTCTGCAGAAGGCTTGTGTCACTCCGTGTGGGCTGGGAAGAGGGGTGTGGGGAGTAGATTGCCCAGGAAGAGGAGACGGATGTGGGTAAACACTGAACAAACCTGGAGAATGAAAATTAGCAGCCTCCTTTGCAGTTTCCTTGGCGCCGGCACTTCCTGCTGGAGCACAGCCTTTGGCAGCCACCGGGATAAGCAGTTTGTCAGACGCCTTGTCTTGGTGCTTTGGAGGAGTGCCTGACTGTGGCTGGAGACAGCAATCAGATGCCATCAGCCAAACCCACTTTCAGGCTTTTTTATGTCTCATATTTCCAACTGTTTGTCCTTGTTTCTCTCCTGGTGCATGGCTCGCAGATCTGCCCTCCCAAGCTGCCCACCAGCCGCTGACTTTTCTCTTTCTGTTCCTTTAGACTTGGCCACTGCCCGGGGTTGTCTCTTGTCCTTCTGCTTGACCTTATAGTTTCTCTTGATACAGACAACATTGATATAGTTGTCTGGTTTGGAGACTTCAGAAGACTCTAAGGCATTGCAGGAGGTACAGGGGCTTGCCCTGAGGGCATTTGTCTGCTTGCAACACAGGCCAGAGCTCATCAGAGGGCATCTTTTAGCTCTTTGGTAGCATAAAAGTGCAAAGTTTGTCTCAAGTCAAGTCCTGGCAGACATGGATCATCATAATCATTAAACCAATCACCACAACTGCAGTTAATTTGGACCTCTGTAAGCAGACATGAGGTTTGGTGATACAATCTCAGTCCTAAAAATATAACATAAATGTGGTTCAATGCTCTGCATTGAAGATTCAGTTTTTAACAGAGCCAACACAGACATACCAGCTCCCTTTCACTGGGAATCTACATTTTCGTTTCCCACCTCAGATTTAGCAGTACTAAAGTAATCCTGCACCTCTGCATCAGGCAGGTGTAGGAAACAAGAATTGTTTTATATAAATAAAGGCACCAAAAAGATGGGTTAGATGATACATTGAGTCTAGCTATGTAATTATCTCCTTGCTGATGGTCTCAAAAAACCTTCCCTCAGAGTAAGTCAAGTGATGATAAACATTATTTCTCAGGGATTTACTGCCTTCTTTCATTCCCTGTAAATCAGGGTGACAAGATAATTATATGGAACCCTCTATAGAGAAGAAGTTGTAGATTTAGCAAAGATCCACAGAAAGAGGCAAGCAACAAGGCAAGGCAGTAAGGAAGATAACGTGCACAAAAACTCTGCTGAATACTGACATACCAGAAAACCAAATAATCTAATTGGAATTAGGACCCACTTTGAATAAAATGCAGTGCTAAAATTATAGCAAGAATAGGAGAAATGTTGGCGACACTTGGGCACCTGACACTGTTACCTGTGATGATCCCAGAGCAGACCTGAAAGAACTCTCAGCAGCAGGAACAATTTGGCTGAAGGTGTTGAATGTCTTCAGACACTGCCTTTTCTAACAGGACTGCTACATTTAACTTGGAAGTTTCGTGGAGACATCTTATAATCCGTCCTTCTATAATACATCCAGCTCTGCCAGATCAGCTGAACAAACAACTTGCAGTGATGAGATTATTCGTCTAAAAACACCATTAAAATTGCACTCACTGGAGTATGGAAACCTGTCAAGGCTTTGTGCCTTTTTAGATACTGACTGTTTCCACAGAAAAAAATTATGGGGTATATGGCCTCCCTTTCAGTTGCTATGGAGTTTTGTGGATGCTGGGAAAATTTGCCTTTCACTTATGCTTGGTCTAATAGGCACTATAATGAAAATATTTGATTGAATGAGGTGCAGAAGATAACCCAGCTGGTGACTTTCCATCTTGTCAGGAACATTAAGCCCATTCCCTGAAATAAGTTGCTAGTTCAGTTTCATATGTCTGCTGGGGCTAAACGCCTGTTACTGTAGGATGGAAAAAGACAGATTCAGCAGCAACCACAGAAACCTGGCCCAAAATAATTTGGCAGAGATTAGGCCTTGGGTTGGCGCAGTTCCTGGAAGTGAATTACATTCGTGCCACTGGACTTAGTGGCCTTTCTCACATGGTCATTACTATATGCTCCTACAATGACTTAGCATCTACCTGCATTTACCTACTTATTTCCTCAAGTGTCTTAAAAATACCAATACCATAGCTATCAGAAGATTTCTAGTGATATCGTGTTTGGCACCCAGAAGTCTCATCTCTCTAACCTAGTTTGGCTTTTATGCCTCTCTTTGATAGTCATTTTGGATAAATTTTGCTGTTCTCTGTCCTTCCCACTACAGTTCCTGGTACAAATTCCTATCAGTTCACTGTGAATATGGCTTTTTTTGGCCAGGTCTCAGGCTTGAGAAAGCTTCATTGAAAGTACAGGGAAGGTAATTCTAGTGAGAAATGTACAGAGATTAGGGGGAAAAATACCCAGAACAGAGCTCTGACTTTCTGCCAGGAGACTGACTTTGCCGTGGCTGGCAGTGGAGCTGCACTGTCTGATAGCAGCTGTCACTCTGTGGGAAGAAAAGGATGGGCCATCATCAAGGATGTGCAGCAGGCCTTCCTTGGTAA
>NW_008239547.1:5319517-5339980 GCF_000691975.1 Corvus brachyrhynchos | reverse complement strand
ATCAGGACACTTCAAAGAGAGGAGCTGTCTCACCAGTCACAGACAGCACTAAACTGGGTTGTTTTCAGTACTGGTAAAACATCACAAGTACCTTTTTTTTTAGTTTCATCTTGAAGGCTTTTATTCAGGATATGGCAAATGGGATCATTGTGACCTTAGCTCAGCTCCATCTGCTGATAGAGACTTTATTTTTGGCCATAATGTCACAATTGCTTTAAATAATTGAGACTGAAAACCTCCAGGATGATTCCTGCAATGGAAATCATAATGCTTCCTGTCGCATCCTGCTCTGGGAAAATGTGTAGAAGGAAGATGAAAACCTGAGCTCAGCCTGCAGTTAGGGAAAGGCTGTGCATGGACACTCAGCTGCTGTCTGCAATGCAGGGCAGGTTCCTGAGCTGGCCCTGGGTTTGCTGGCCAGGACCCCACTGTTTCTCAGGAGGCAGATTTGTCCTGGCACAGCAGCTGCTCTGTGCTGTGGTGTGAGACACAGAGCAGTGTCCAGCTCCTGAGGGCGTGTGCTCAGGGGAGAGAAAAGCAGCAAGAGGAGGCAGGGCAGCAGAGGTGCAAAGCTTACAGGAACCAGCTCAAGGATCTCTAAATTTGCCTCCTGCTTCAGTTAACTTGGAAGCAACACCTTACATATTTGAAGGATAGATCTGACCACATATTTCTACTTCCTTATGCTGAACTCAAGCAAGCAAAAAAATTATGACTGGCTGAAAACAAATAAAACCCACACACATTGTGCCTTTTGGCTCTGATCCAGTGGGGTGTACACTCAGCAGGTTTTTTTTAAGACTTGAGACATGTTTCTTAGCAAGAAAATCTCTGAAAGTGAAAACTGCCACATGACTGTCAGACTCCAGGAATGATGGGTTGGAGGAAAAAAACCTGATATTGCAAATCTTGCTGTGGACTGGAGGCAGCTGAGAACACCCAACTGCAGGAACACAGAACCCTGTCAAATCTGGATTGTTTTCCTTATTTGTGCTATGGACAAGGACCACTACAGCCAGTGTTGAGCCTGTCTCAATCTGCACACTACATAATATGACTGCTGTTGCATGTCAGTAATGGCTTTCTGTGTCAGTTTATAGGCAGGTTTCTTGAAAGACAGCTGGTTTTGGCTTTTGAACAACATCCATCACTCACTGAAAGCACTGTACAAAGTTTCTTAGTGGCTTAGGCGTTGCTTGTCCTGTTCCCAGTACACGTTCCCCCTGCCACCAATGGTACAGCCACACAGGCACTATAACTAAATTTCAACAGGAGAAGACTGAAGGGCCATGGACATTAAATTCACATCCCACCCCTGGAAAATAATTCTCCCTAGTGAAGCTGGAAATAATAGTCGTGAAGTGCATTGGCAAAGAGGGCTTCAGAGATGCTACCCATATTAAACATTTCAGTGGAAGAAACCTCACTCTGTAAAAGCCATTCATGCTCTAAGCAGCTTTTTCTGTGAGGAACTCCCACTGAAACTGATGGCTAGGAAAGAACAGCCTAAGGCAAGGGATAGATTTCATTGGAAGTAATCCTAGATATATTGAAATTACTTGCAAATTTTGGTTTATTTCAACAGGATGGGACTGTGGCCACTTTTGATGGAGTGGAGATGAATCATGTAATTTTCATGTGGTTTAGTGCAGGAATTCAAAGCAAGGCATCCCTCCTACCATGCATGTAATAAAGCATAGTCACTGTTCTACTGTTCCCAGCCTCTTTACAGCCACAAGTTAGGCAGAAATCAGCTGCTATCTGATCTCACATATCAACTTTGATGCCCAAATTGTATTACATGACTGAAGAATTCAAACTCATGAGCAATTATAAATTAACACAGATACAATTCAACACTAAGCAAATGGGGTATGTGTCAGTCTACAAATATCGTAATGTTAAATTTCAAAAATCCCAGGTGACTCTCCACAGTAACACATCTGGAAAGCTCAGTTTTTTCACTCTCTGATGACAGCTCACCAGTCCTTGGTCTAGTCACTCTTCCTAAGCAGATGTTCTCACCTACCCCATGCCTTTCTGAAGGCCTCTGTACAAGAATCACCAACTCTCTTCTCATCCTCAACAGCAGAACTGAGCCAAAGCAAGAAAGAATGAAAGAAAGAAGGGAAGAAAACATCTCATTTCTGATAATTCAAATAGGCTAATCAAATATAGTGAGGAAGGGCCCTGCAGAAATGTATTTATAACACAGAGAATGTAAAAAAAAACAAGTCAGTGACAGAGGGAGAATGACTTGAGCGAGTTAAGTGTCCAAATAATCCATCGGGCTTTGAGTTGGCAAGAATGCTACAGGACCAGATACAGGCTGTGAATCAGCAGCTTTGGAATGCCAGCACAGAGAGAATGGCAAGAGTGATCCAAGGGGGGAGAGAGGCATGCAGAAACTGCTCCAAGACCATTTTAGCAAAGCACATGTTTCTAACACATATATGTCCCTATGATGGTAAAGTAATGGCTCAAATGCTTACTAGCTTAGTTCCTCAATGCATTAATTGAGGTCAAAAAGACTTCCTGATGTCTTGAACAGATTAAATCCACTGCTGACCAGGCACTAAGGCAAAATTTAAAATTTACAATTAAGAAACATGCTTTAGAAGGACCTATTTGCTGGAGAGCGGAAGTAAAATTCCATAGACTGACTTCTGTTTTGGCTGGCACCAGAGCAAGCTGAAGAACAAGTGGAGGAGGGCGATCCCATGCTCCTGGCAATGTGGTGCCAAGGGCAGGATTCCTTTCAGCGGGTGGGGATAAGAGACATGTTGAGGGCATTTGTTCCCAGCTGACTTTGGCTGTTCGCTAAATATTCTTAGGATAGGTCCAGCAGGAGGGCTTGGCGGGTATCCCTACCCTCACCCTGCCCACTGCCCTCTCACCTTGGCGATGGGGGATGCAGGATTATTGCACTACCCAGACTTCAGTAGTAAAGATCTTTTGCACTTTGTGAAAAGATACTTCACAGGTCAGTGAGAGTCTTTATACCATTTTCTTTTCGGCAGTATCACTCATTTCTTTTCTGAGAGGTGAGCAATACCAAAACACTTTCTGTGTTTGTCCTCTTTGGTCCATTTGAACTCATAGTCCCCGTGCCCTTCTAGAGAAAAATCAGACTAGGTTCACTAGAGAACAGGAAAAGCACATGATACTGCTGGAAGAATTATCTTTACTTTCTTGAATTAAGTCATACTTTGGGATATTTCATGGGGGTTAAATATATCTATTTAACTTCAAATGTCTCTTACTGATTTTATGATTAATTTGTCTTTTCTTTCCTTTTTTATCTTGAATAGGGAAAAAGTAATTAATTTATAGAATTCTAACAACAGCTTTTTCTCCAACTTTCAAGTCAGAAAAAAACTTTAAAATAATTTCTCTATCAGCTGACTGACTGTGAGTATACCCCGGTCTGCTCAGCATACAAAGAGACCATTGTCAATAGTCAGAAAGCACCTCAGCACTTCAAACAGAAATCACATGAGAGGACCTTCCTGATGCCCAGATGGGTCAGTTGGCAGGAGGAGGACTGATAGGGAAGAGAAGCCTACTTTGCATGTGTTTATAATTACCACACAGTCTGCTTAGGATATTTTTATTTATTTATTCTTGTGACTCTGCTGTCAGCAAAGTCAAACATCTTTATGACTTCCATAATGTACCTGAAGATGCACTTTCCTTGAAATCCATTTCAGCATTACGAGGCAGGAATATTCCTGCCACCAAGGAAGCAGGAACTGTTTTCTTCTTTCAATTAGAAATTGGTTCTAGCTTTGACTAATTCCTCAAATTACTTTGATCTAGTCCAGAATAATAATGCTGAGTTCTTTTCGGAGAGCAGGATAGCAACACTTCTTTTTCTATGCTAGTGAATTCTCTGGATGTAATTTGGATGAAGACAGGACAAGGAAAAAGAAAACAAACAAGAAAATATTATGAGAATTTCTAGTGTTCTGTTCTGCTTCTCAGGAAAAACATCCCATCCATGATGGTAATGCACTGATCATGGGCTGTGGTCAGGAGGAGAACATTGTTTTCAGAGGGCAATTACAAAGCTCCATTCCTTAGACTGGAGCTGTGCTGTGCTCTGGGGCATATGGATAAATGACATTCCTTTCAGTCCCACTGTGCCCAAACTAAGACCTAAGGGAAATTTAGTAACAGTCTCTGTGGGCCCTCTGCACTCGCTGCATTTGTAGCTGCAGCTGCCTGACTGAAGGGAGAAGCAGCAGATGCCTTTCCCCCCATTTCTAATGTATCTCAGACGTAACTCGAAAAGACCACAGGTAGGACAGGAAGTTTATGTCACTCTTGGGTTCACTTGCTGCTGCCCAGGTTGCTGCCATGTGCGACAAAAGTGCCGGTTTGGGTTCTGAGGACACCTCTGTGCTGGGAATTGGCCCATGGCTCCTTGCAGAACACCAGGAAAATACCTGGCAGCCATGTGCTGCTGCCACTGGGAAAATTGACCCAAACTGTTTGTTAGAAGCATTAATTATGCCTCCCATTGCAAAGCACCTGGGCATTTAGAAATTTGGAAGAATTTTTTTTTATTATTGTTTAAGCAGGAAAGGAAGTTCCTCAAACAACTGCCAATTTTTTGTTCCAGTTACTGAATGGTGAAACTAATCCTGGCCTTGTAAAAACAAAAGCTGGCTCCTGTTCAACACCTCTCCTCTGATAAAAAACTTGCAATAATGTAAATAAAACTAAATAAATCAAAGTAAGAAATTGCCATGTATATTTCACATGAAGTGAACCTGCTATGCCTTCTAAATACTTACAGGCAGTATGTGATCTGCTTTTGATTCATCACTTGTTTAAGTAATACAGATATTTTGCTCTCCAAAGTAATAGGAAGAAAAGACAAAGTAAAACAAAATGTAAAAAACCCAACCAACTCTATGCCTAATGGTTTGTGTTTGAAGGTCAAATAAAGCAGAACTCTTTGCAACCCTTTCTGAAAAGCTTATGGGTTTACATATTATCTCACCTAGCTGAAAAATGTTAAATTTAAGAAAGACTTCATCAGCAAAAGTGTGACACCTCAATAAATAGATTAAAATAAGTTGATCTGCATCTTGAACTAGAGATCAGCAGTGTGGCTCTGTGTTTGATCCTTTGCCAGTTGTGCCACTGGGAATGTGTTTGCCCTTGTAACCCGGGCAGAGAAATGGCATGCAAGGGAGAAAAGTGCTGGAAAGGCTCATTAATGCCTCTGTAAATAGAATTCTTGCCTTGTAAAGGTGCTGGGAATGCTTTTTTCATGAAGATTGGGTGAATACCCAAGCAGTCTCAACACTGATGGGCCCTGTATTGCTTTACAAACTTTATACAGACATACAAGGGAAGAGGAAAATGCATCTGCAAAATATCTCAGTTGACCTGCAGCTAGACTTATGTTATTAATTAACATTTTGTTATTGAAAGGTCTCTTTACATGCAGCCCAAGGTAGCCACTAGCCAAAGTGAAAAGTCAACACTTGGTTTTGCTGGTACAAAACAGAGTGGATGCAGAGCACACAGAATGACCATGAGTTTGGCTGGTTCTACATATTCTTTCTGTTACATTCCCAGCCTGAATTGCAGTATCAGAGATGACAAGGATAATTTCACCTTGAGAAGCTAAAATACATGCCTTAAGAAAGAAAAACAAAACAGTTTGTACCTTCCAAACGGAATGAAAAGATTTCCTTCACTGACTCATGGTAGTTGGTGCAGAATTGCTCATGGTAGATTGTCAGACGTGTGGCAATCAGCATATTGCCAAAACAATATAATACAGTCAGTTTTACAGACCTCGTGTTTGTGACTTGAAATTATATAGCTTGCTAGAGCAAATGTTTCAAGTTTTGTCAATGATACATTTGTTCTTCTGACAAAATAATTAAGCATTCTGTCAAAAAGGGATATTTTATTGTGGCAACCTCAGAAATAACAAAACATCTATGACACACATCCATCGCATGCATTTGCACAGTTGGAAGGCAAATCATCTGATTGATTATCTCTGTGATATGAAAATCCATTAACATTATTTGAAAATACAAGTTAGTGTGATGCAGTCAAAGAGTTTGAATTTTGGCAGTCTGTCATCATATGCACGTAATGTTAAGAGATTATACTTATTAATCAATCATCAATTTGACTAATCTAGAAACACCATGTCCCAAAGCAGAAAAAAATCAAAAGGAGATCCATCCAATCAAAATAACTCTTTTATATTTTGATTTCAGTAAATAAAATTTCCATAGTCTTATTCATCAACTTTCTTTGATTCTTTAGGAAATCAAAAGCATTGCTCCAGGGTTAAAACTGGACAAAAAAAAAAAAATTCATAGAGATGGTTTGAATGAGGACTATTGCATTTAGATGAATCAGACTGTGAGTGCTTGCTTAGGGAGTATAGAATTAAGATACTAAACAATTTCCTATCTTCAAATTCTACATCTTGAATGATGTGGAATTCATTATTTTCACTTATAACTCAGCAGTGAAAACATCCTCTTACTGGGAAAAATGAACTTGAAAATACTGCAGAAATTTAAAAAATGTTGATACTGCTGTTTTATTTAAACTTAATTTTGATTGCACATGCTGAGAATTTTATGGTTTGGTTAAATTGTTGGAATACTGTAAATTATAGTAAGGACCATTTTACAAGCTCATTTTTATTTAAAGAAAAAGAAAAGAGCAAAAATATCCTCTAACATAACATGTGGTAGCTTATTTTTCATGCAATTTTTCTTTATTATCCCTTCCAAAAAAGCTGATCACTTTGATAAACACATAAAACAATATATAAATTAAAAGAGAAAGTGCATGCTGTGCTCTGCCAGTGGAATGTCTGATTTTGATCTTTGCAAAGTGTCAGTTAAATACTTATAATACACTGGCAGATCAATTTTTTTAACGCTGTGTGGGTAGATAACTTTACTACACTATTGTGTCCTTAGGGTTTGTTTCCACTCAATCTGACATGCATTCATTGATATTGATGTTTCTGTTCCCACCTGGTGGGGAAAGCACAGAGTGGGCCATTACTGGCAGGCTGCTTAGTCAATCTTTAAAGGATTCCATTTTGAATCTGATTGCTCCTTACTTTTCTTTCAAATATACCACAGGCGCCTGCCGAATTTGTCTCTTTGACATAAAAGTAAAAGACTTCTTTAAAATATTTAAAAATCTAGTTTCAGCTGGGCTTTCTTTTAGTAGAGAAAATGCTATAATAGGGTGGGCAAAGCAATTGAGAACTCAGGCACGGGGAAGAGGGGCTGTAAGGACATGAATGCCAGAAGTGCAGTTATCCCAGAATCATGGAATAGCTGAGGCTGGAAGTGAACTCTAGGGAGGACCTAGTCCTGCCCCCTGCTAATGCCCAATGCCTTTCACTATGTGCACTAGTACCATTTGGTAGCTTCCCTCTGCTCGTAACTCATGTCAGAGTCTAATCAGCCCTTTCAGAGGGCTAATGGCAGAGCTCTCAGACAGTACTTCAGCAAAAAGTTTGAATCAATAATGTTCTAATGGATTCTATTTGATCTTTGCAAGATGGAGAGAACCAATCCAGTTCTACATCATTTGAATGCTTTCCTTCAAGTGAGTGCCAAATACAGCCTCTGCTTTGGAAAAAACTGCTCTAAAGAGTGTACCAAATGTGTGCAGCACATCTGAGACTCATGCAGTTAGAAATGTTGGTCTGAGGCTGATGCATTGCTGTTATCAATATATTACATACTGCTGCAGATCTTACTGCAGTTTTCTGGAAGTCTACTTAAGGTGGATCCAAATTTAAATTTAAGAGTTCTGTGAGTAAATTTAAGCATCTGACTAAAATTCCCCCACTTAGGAGTCCAGCTCAGTCTTCATTCTATCTAAGCTTTATGCATCTAGGACTTGGCTGTCCAAAGCTAATTTCGTTTACTTGGGCTCTTTTACAGTCAATAGAAGGTACATGGGCCTCTCCAGGATAATTTATCTGACCTACCTTACAATGACATAGATCACCTTCTGAGCTATTTAAATTTGTTCATAGACTACAAGAGGAGACTAGGAACACTGGATTATGTGCTAGCTTATATACGCTTATAACACATTAGGTGAAATCTTCTCTAGGTTTTAACTGTTCTGGTTGTTTAACACTCTAGGAAGCCTCCTACCCCAGGCAAGGTCAAAAAAAATGAACAAAACACCTCTCTGGCAGACAGAACTTCAGCTTTCCTCCATCAAAATGCTGAAGAGACTCTCCTGGACACCAACCAGACTACAGAACATGAATACCAAGGTTCCTATATACTATGGTATATGATGTTTCCTTAGACAATCTGTTTTCCCTCGCTATTTTTTTTTTTTTTTAAGTTATTAGCAGAAGAACAGTGTTTCCACAGATAAAAGATTACTATTTTGGCTGGTTTTAATTTGCAGGAGCAAAGTAATTTCAAAGAATTAATAATCAATTAACCAGTTGACAGCAACTTTAAAGTCTTGTTTATATGATTTTGCTTCTTTTAATGTTCAACCTTGAGGAGAGATCAAAGCAATAAATATTGGTAATCTCATGGGAAGCCTGTCTGAAGCAAACCAAACCTTTGCTCCTTTTTCAGTGTTCTCATTAAATTACATAAATATCCTTGCTAACAATGCAGTAAATTCTGTTGGCCATGTATAAAAAGGAACAGAATTCAGCTTACTACCTAATACATAATTACCCTGTCTAGCAGGGATAAAAAACAAAGAAAAATTACTTTTGTCACTTGCGTGTGCAGATAAAATCCTTACAGAACAAGGAAATGGATTTGGTAAGTAAAAACCTGTCAGGGTCATACAATTTTTTTGTCAGAGCAGAAATGCTCTTTAAAATAAAAATCTATGCATCAGAACACACTGGCATGCTGTACTTTCATTAATACATATGAGATTTTCTGAAAGGATTTCCTCTACAATCTTGTATATCTCATAAAACCTTCAGTGGTCTTAATGAAGATTTATATCACATTGGATTTTTTAGTTAATTCTAACATGATGTGACCAACATGCCAGTACTTGTCTTTTTTAAAGACTGAGTCATGCTGTTGAGCTGAGAAGTATTAGAAACAAAGAAGAGAAAGGAAAAATGTACTTTGCACTCGCAGCAAAAACCAGCTCTTGTGACATATTCAACGTCCACAAAATGCTCAGTAGAGATTTTTTGAGAAATCTTTAATTTGGCCAAGAAGAAGAGCAGGCAGACCCTAGGCAGGTCAGAGGCACAACCAACAGCCTTCCAAGCTTACAAGCACTGCTCATTATTCTCTGGGTTCAGGTCTTAGTACAGTCTAGAATATAGTAACAGAGGACTGAAAAAGACTACTTAGGTCACTGAATGATGTCCCAGGCAATCCAAGAACCACTGCAACAGGTATTTAGTCTTAAAAGATCCATACAACTCCTCCATGAACAGCCCCATACCTCAGCTTGAACACTATTCCTGACTCCCTGTGGGCCTGAGACACAAAGAAAAGGGAGTAAAGCTGTACGTCTGGGGTACCATGAGAAGAAAGCAGGCATGGTCATTTCCCAACACCCTTACAGCAGTAAGAATTGGAAGTAAATTGACCAAAAGATCCTAAGAAGCTCCAAGAGCTCCTAACACCAGACACAAGAGCAGGGCTTCTCACTGAGCACTAAGCCCAGCACCCAGAGCTAAGAACAGAAGTCCTGTAATGGGAAGCTAAAGCATTGCAAACACACAGAATCTCCTCTCTAACAGGCATTTGGGTACCCGCCCTACCAATAAATTGGATACAAATGAGCAGTTATCTCAAGCTTTAATTCCAACTCCACAGTCATTCTTATCTTGTTTTGTGCTCCCCATCCATAAACTTATCAACCTCCATCTTAAAACACTTTGAGTTTCTTGTAACAATGTACCATTGTTGTCTACCTTTCCCCAGGGAAAACTAGCCTTGGGGAGTACAACAGGAATGTGATGCATTTGTTTTCTATTTAAGCCGTATGAACTGTGTTAATCCTTACATCCTTCTGCTAAATATTAGACATCTAAGATAATAGTGACCAGTGCTGTTTTCTGTAGACTAGGCTGTACCTTCCAGTAATGGAGGTAGGGCTGATGTATCTGTAATCAGTGTGATCTGTAATCCTTACACAGAAAGGACAGCTGCTCCAGATAATCAATTCATGCATAAAACACTGACACAATTGAATTCACAAGTCCTAGATTAAATTCAAAGCACATACAAGCATAATTTTTTTCAAGCCATACTATGTACCCACCTATGCCACTGTGACCCTTGAGACGATGATAATGTTCAAGAGGGAGGATTTTCAGAAACAGTGACAGGATTAAAGAGATATTCCTTCCTCTTCCATTTTTAAATGAATTTGGGGAATTATATCTGCTCTGGATACTTGATCATCAATTTTATTAGCAGTGAGAAATTTATATATTATTTTAATATCACACATAGAATACTGATAGTATATTTACAAAGTAAATAAACACAAATGCTTTTCTTTTCAATAATGACAAATACACATAACAATAGAAGTGGAAAATTTCTGCACTAAAATTACTTCAGCATATTGTTAATGTGGTCAATGATATCTCTGAAAATAGGAGGAGTTAAACTGTTGAAAAGGGAAAACACCAATATTATTGACTTGTAAGTAGAAAGGGAGATTATGTTGACGAGGTTTAGAACTAACAGGTAAACAAAGATGGAATTGTATAACAGAAACATAGAAGGGCCTGTTCCAGGGAAAACACTTGAAAAAGGACTCTGATATCCATAAAGGTAGTTGTTCCAAGGCTGCTAATTTTGACCAGTGTTAGGTGCAATGTAAACTGGGCCTAAAGCATACAAGGACCATTGATGTTTCACACTACAAGTTTGACATTAACTAAATTAATTTCAAATACATTTTCACTTTAGAAAATATCCTGGAGCATATTCAAGTCTATGCATAAAATGATTTTACAAGTTATTCTAAAACTACTTCACTGATTATGAGGTCCATGCACAGTAACCATTCTGTAGAGCTGTGACTGGGTAGAGGTCTGGTGGATGAGGTAAGGGGAACTAAAGGACACAAAGGCTTCAAATCTACAGTGTCCTTAATGACCTTCTACAGGCTGATCTGCCAAATTGCAATGACCAATGAACCACATGCTAAAGCTTCATCTTCCTCACTCTAAGCTCCCAAACCTCTCCCTACATTTAACCCTCACACACTCTTCAAGGTAAACCTTTAATCCCACATCATTTAACTGGATTCAGAGGAATGCAGTGATCTATCACCCTTCTGTGCTGCCTGTTATATGCTTGGCCAGAGAAAAAGGGCACAAAGAATATTTTTACTCACACTATGCTATGTAAGTTCCAGCTATTGCAAGGGCCACTGTTTTCCATTTTAATGGACACAAACCTTACTGAAAAGTTAATTAAGTGTTCTTCCTTTTTAGCTGGTGACAAGTCTAATGCTTTTGGGGGGCTCCAAAAATGAAGACTATAGCGACTGAGGAATCCATTTCCTTATTTTTCCGTCCAAGTACAAGCCCTGTCTTCAGAGCTGTAACCAAGGAAGGAAGTATTCTTTGCCAGGAATGATGATACTATTGTTTCTGGAAGAGATGCATATGGACAAATCAGAATACAATTATTCAAGAGGCGTGGAAATCACAAAGGCAATTTCAGTTTCACTATTCCGTTTTTTTCTCTGTATTTCTGGCAGTGCCTTAAATTTTTCTACAAACAATTAAGAAAATTGTTTGTTGATGTCTATGTGATGTCTTAGAGTACCACAGTCAAAAGGATTAATGGCTTTTAAGATGAATCCATGTTTTCTTAGTATCAGAAATAAAGGGGTTTCATAAATTGTTCTCACTGTTCTTTTGTCTTTGCCCGTGTTATTCACCATTTTGATGGGCATCATGATAAAATTCATTCTTCCAGGCTATTTAATAGCTAGGGTGATGCAGTAGAAAGCATTGCTGCAACTCTGGGAGACAAATTGTACTCCATGCTCAACATCAAAGAAAAGAGAACAGGAAATCATGAGCAGAAGCAAGGACAGATTAAAAAAGAGCAGCAAAGTCCTACAAATCATGAAACACAAAACCAACGATCTTTAATGTTGTGAAGGCACTTGAAAAAGAGAGAATTAAATATGCGGGGACAAAAAAGGTTTTATTAGTAGCTATACTTTTTCTGAATGGTTTGAGATGCCTGCTGGACACTGGGGAAGCAACAAATATATCACAGAAAACCATTACAGGGCTGGATAGACAGGGTAGAGCTGTATTAAAGCTGAAAAGTGACCACCTTCATGAATGAAATAGGGATGAGACAGAAGTTTACTTAGGATGACAAAAGCTCTTTAGATGCTGCCAAAAAAAGTGATTAGTACCCGTCTCATCCCTTACCTGATTTTCTTTTCTTTACTCAGCCACTCCTTAGAGTGCTAAATCAGCACTTTAGCGCCACAGCTCCTGTATAACCACTAAGAACTGCTTTTTTCCCACACACCAACTCCATGTTGTAAGAGCTGGCAAACACCCAGAGTAGAAAGAAAAAAAAAATAGGAGACTTTTACTAAACAGCTTGAAAATCTGGTGTAACTTCTCTACTGTTTCAGGTGGACAGCATGGTAAATGAGCTTGATAAAAACATGACTGAGATGGAGAAAACAGTATGAATTGCAGTATGACGAATACATGTGCATGTATACACTCCCCCACGCCCCCTCACTCCCTCCACCTAGGGCAGCACACATCCATTTATGGGAGGATTGGAAGTCAGGATGGTGAGTCTGTGTGAGGGCAGCAGGAACTTCACAGGAAAGGTTGATTTTTGAAGTGCAGTCATCCCACCCTCTCACCTCTCATGAATGGTGCATTTACCATTGCTAGAGAAGTTTCTTCAGCATGCAACTTGAAAAAGCACTTTCAGCCCAGCAGTTTTAAACTGAACTCTGAAAGTCAGCTCTGTTCTGCCTACCTCATGTACTGTCACTAATAATAAACTTCAGAACTGAAAAATTGAATTGATAAAAGAACTAGAAAAAAGGTTAGATTCTTCTCTTCCAGCATTATTTCTGGAAAGCTTTAAAGTAGAGATCCATAAAATACAATTTTGCCAAGAGATTTTAGACATGAATTTGAGTATAAGCATATTTCAAACTTGCTGAGTAAAAAGCAACCATGTGTGTGATCATCTTTTTAAACAGAATTAGCCCTACAAAACAAATATGGATTTTACAGTCCCTTTGTGTGTGTGTGTGCGCGCGTATGTAATGGCTGTGAAAAACACAGTTTACTTCAACAGTCACAACCTCTGATGTTTTTTGATGCATGAACTGGACAAAAAGATCTAGCCAGGTATAATTTTTCAGAACAATATCAGTGGGAGGCAAACCCTATTTATCTTTAACTGATTCTGACTTCAGTTTTCACTGGCTGATAGAAGCATGACAAGCTTGGCTGGTTAGCTGCAGGAATTAATAAACAGGAAGAAAGGCAAGATGGTACCCCTGTTCAAGAAGGCTTCTTAGGTCTTTCCTTAAGAATTCAATAAGGCCTTCCCAAATATTACTGTCTTTTGAGCTTTAGATTTTAAAGAAACATATGAAGAGATGGGGCTTTAACTGCTACATTTAGGGCTTTTTATTCCTTTGATACTTCTATATTAAAATTCAGAAAACATATGAATTTAGATTTTTTTTGCAAGTGCCCAGTAAAATACCTTTAACGACAGTGGAGGCAAAAGTGCCAGAAAAGACTCCTTAAAAAACCATCAAAAACCTTTTTTAATCACTGAAAATAAGATCTTGCTGAATTACCTCCAAAATCTCAAGACAGAAGCTTTCAAAATAACAAACAAACAAAAAAATAGGGGCCTTGGGGGATTTTTTCCACACTCAAAATGGGACAATGTATATAATTTCTGACACCCTTGTAGCCAGCTACATAAGACCACTGGACAGACTCTGATGTGCTTTGAAGTACACAGGATATATGAGTAATGTATTTTGATAGATAATACATGTCATATAGATATATGGTCATAAAATACATAGCTTGACATTTCCTTATCCTTCAACCTACTTTTTGTACTCTTCTTTCTCCAAGTCTGGGGTCTGAAGGACTGCAAATTAGCTATGACCTAAGCTGTATTATATTAGGGGGGCGGGGTTTTTTGTCACATAAAAGCACTTAGATTAATAAAGCAAGGTTATCTGTACACCGTACCAATGAGGTGCTGTGACTGACACTTTAAAGGATGCACCATCTTTGGATCTATTCTTGATTGTAAAGTTCACAATGTAACTTGTTCCCCCTAATTTTTTTTTACCATTTAAAAGTCAAGAAAAAAACATGGCTGCATTTTGAAGAAATAAGCAAGGCTGCAGTTTCAAATGTAGACCTTCTATCCATAATTTTGCTGCTTGCAGGCAAGGTTATCAGGATATGCTCCTTCAGCATACTGCAGTGAAGAGAAAGAGAAGACAAAATTGAAAAGAAATAGGGGGAAAAAAGAAGAGCAAATCCAAAATGGAGTAAAAAAAGTGTTGCATTCAGAATACACTGGTGTTACATAGTTGAGGCTGACTTTCATTTCACATTTCAGGTAGGATTGTAGTATCTGCTTCCCATGTAATGGTGGTTTCCCCACCAGCTAAGTATGTAACAGAATGATCATCTCAGTGGGATTTCTTGCCATTTCTGTGTGCAACCTTAGGTGCAAAGCAATGATGTTCATAGACATCAGTGGTTTTAAATCAGGCTATTGTGAGACCACCACTCTTGTCAATACCAGGTCTTTACAGGTGGATCAGCCAAGAACAATTTTGTGTTCTTTTGAACCCTTTGGATGCTAATTTTTGCAAAGCTTTTTCAGTGCATAATTCCGTCATCCTTTAAAAAGCTTGTAAATGTCCCTCTTTTTCTATGTATTACTATATTATAGTACTGGCCTGAATTTTGTTCTGCAGCAGCTGAGCCAGCTCTTTTCTGGAGTAGCTCAATAAACCACACAGATGCTCTCATGATCACACTTTGCCCCAGCCCCTACCACTAACAAAGCCTATGGCAGATGTGGGATGGTGTCCCTTTGAGTGTGCAAAGCTTCACTTGCTTGTTCCATGCCTCTTTGCTGACGGTAGAAAATGAGGGATCTTAAATCCCATTTCTGATGCTGAAAGAGCTCCTGCAGAAATCACAGGCTTTTTTGCCTGGTTCTTCTATGTTCCCAAACTTCTCTCTTCCGCTTTGCCTCTCCTACCCCAACTACTTTTCTTGTTTCTTTCTGTAAATAAAGCACATTCTTCTTGTATTCAAGACAGTCATGCTCCTTGCCTTCCTCTCTGGCTCCCAGACCAAACAGGTAGACTGAAAAAGCAAAGGCTGCCAAACCCCCATTGCCGAGACATGGAGCGAGATCATTTGTTCAGTGATTCACACACATACACCAAGCACAGACAGCAGCAGCCCTCAAATGAGGTTTTTCCCCCAGTGTCAGCCTTGAGTAGTTTTAGATAATCAAAAGCAGAGCCTACAGGAGCCCTACAGGAATCTGAGACCAAATTTCTCTTTCATAACTCCCACATGAAAGGATTCTAAGAGTTTTCCTTTAGCAACAATGGAAAACAAGGCATATCTAATTTAATTTTTAAAATGAATAAATTAATTATCAATTTTTTCTACAACTATAAAAAATTTGCTTCAGGCAGGCACCCAGCAAGCTAAGATACAATCCAGTGGTCAGTTTAGTAAGGGTTATAAACAGTGAAAAGCAACTAAGAATAGAGATTTATGATGGGATGTTTCAGACAACATACGCTGGACGCTTTTAATGGTTAAGAATATAAACAAAGTCCAAAAGTGTGTTTCTTCTTCAAAGAGAATTGGAATCGATGCTTTAGGTAGTGAGCAGACAGATTTTTTTGCATGAATTTGCACAAATTAGCTGAAATAAACATCTAAAATGTGGCATTATTCCCAGAGCTTGCTTTTGCTTTTAATTAGTCTATCACTATCAGAATATTAAATATGATCTTGGTGATTAGGAACAAATTAGAGGGTTTTCAGGTTTTATGCATTTCCAGCTAAAAAGAGAAACAAAGCTGATTTTTAGAATTACTTACATTTTTGCCAAGAGGTTGTTACTATGTATCAGCAGAAGCACTCTCAACACACGTGTTTCATCCTTCTAGCTCACATAAAATCCTAAACTTGATTTGGACATGAGATACATTCCAAATCATATTGTTTGCTGGAATGAAAAGAAGCTTTAGTGTTTTGCAACGAGGTAGGAGCTTCACATAATCTAGTTGGACTCCAACAGTATCTTAGGCCATTGAACTCCATCCACCAATCTTCTAACCTCAATAAATCAGTTAGTGAGTTCCTCAAGCTGTTGACCAGACACAGTCTCTTGGTAAAGAGACTTGAAATATATTTCTATTATTTAAAATATATTTGCACAAGCTGTTTGAGCCATAAAGTTTTGTTAATTTTAATTACACTTTTCCAGTGTCAGGCAATGTTGCTGGACTTCATAAGTCATCTTAATAGCCTTTATTTAGAGAGTGCACTACAAGCAACAAAGAATTTTGTTTGAGGTACGCTATATCTGGCAGATTAATCACTCTTTTGTCCTGAAAATTGACTTGAAAATTTGGAATAAATTTGACCTGGAATGCACCTGAAATTCTCAGAAGTCATATAATCTATTTTCCCAGCACACTGCAAATTAAAATGAGAAGAGTACTTGTGTTTGCATTAGGCATACTGAATGTCAACAAGTATGGTCAACCAATGAATCTCAGAATTTAATTCTTGGAAGGTCAGGAGGAGGCAGCTTTAATTTGCTTCTCCACAAACACCTGGTTTAAAGATTTATTCAAACATGTAATGTTCTTTTAAGACCAAATCAAGACCACTTTACTCTGCTGGAACAATTTTGATGGTTAATTACATCATTATCCCGATATAGCTTCCCTGTAAGGCTTAGGTTTGCCAATTCCCTTTGCTTAACATGTTTTTATTGCTGGGAAAGACTGAAGATCTAGAAGAGCTGCAAGTCATAAAAGAATTTGTAGAGGCATATTGCACAGATCATAAAGAGAAAGAAACATGGTTAGTGAACTGACAACACAAATTCCTTACATAAATTACTTTAATAAAACACATTGGTCTTTACTGAGAAACTTTGCCAAAATTTTTTGTCAGCTGCATGGGGGCATACTAGGCTTAAACACCAAACAGAACAATTCACTTTCTATGGCAACTGATATATAATTTTTTCTCATTACAATATATTACTTTTAAACAGTCTTTTCTCCCAAGTGTCAAAAAATGTATGCTACAGACATTACATAACAACATAGAAGATGGCAAATATATTCTCAATTGGCAAAGAAAGCACATTCTGTAATTGTGACAAAGTGGGAAATTTTCCAGGATGCTCAGTCTCTGCCCTGTTCTCGTGAGACCACATCTTTAAACACAAGTCCGCAAGGCTGATCTTTTGACGCATCTTGGCACCAGTAGAGATAACACAGTGCCCTCTTTGAGCGCACAGCTTTGTTGTGTCACCCTTTAAGTAGGTCATGTCAAGGAGCGGTTGCTATTTTGAACAACAGATCAGAGAAGAGAAACTTCATGACAGAGTCCCTGACAGGGATCTGAGAGCACACGTGTGGTTCAGCACAGCTCCTTTACCAAGGGCTCCCACATCTGGGATGGGACATCATCAGCCAGTTCTCCTATGAGCTTGCACAGAACCAACCGCTTCAGAGTGGGCATTTCCATCTACAGAGTTCACAAATGCTGACGGTTTTTGTTCCAGCAGAGTTAAAATGGGTAATTATCTACTCATATGTCTGTATTGTCTTTGTGGAGTGTCTGCTCTGTCAAACATTCAACAGGTAAGCAAGGTCAAGCACATATTTTCTTGAGAATCACATCATTACGAGGTTTCTTCCTTGACTGAGATGTTCTTACATTGGGCACTACATGTCAGCAAATGTAGCTAAAGATACATCCCCTTTGAATGGATAATAAGAAATTTCTTCAATACATTAGGGTAAAGGATGTTCAGCAGCTGAAACATGTACTTCTGTGAGTAATAATCACAAAGCTGTTTATTATGCAGTTAACATTTCTTTTTCCTTATGTACAAAAGTAAATTAATTGAAAAAGTAGTAAATAAATCACACTCCTTTCATAAAAGTAATAACCTTCTGTCATAGGAAATCTGAGGATCCAAATCCAGCAGCTGCATAAGAACATTCCTAGCCCTAAGCTTGTGAATAATTCCAGAAATAGATGAGATAGAAGCATTAATGTATCTTGCTGCTTGAGATACAAAGGAATAATTTCTAAAATAGCAGCCAACTAAAACAGGTTTTCTGACATGTAAAACCTAATAACAATTATGTTTGAAACATTTAATTGAAAATCGTAGACAGATGTCTGTGTATATTTCATATACTAGATGTTGTGGACTAGCACTGCACCATCTACAGACTGAGCCTATATCTTGGCTTTTCCAGACAACTATTTCCACATGTGCTCATAGGTGTGGACAGATAATTGTTGCTGCCCTGCATAAGACAGCACAGTCCTGCCACATTTTTAATCACAGCGGAAAAATAAACTAGTTACAACATGAACCCAATTTAGAAGACTTAGCTTACTTCATAAGATAAACTAGGCACAGAAATATTTTTCGCATTACTCTGTGAAAAGAACCTATAAATGCAACTAGATTATTAGGTAATTCTTCTGTCATGTGGAGCAATTTTGAAGAGTTCTCCTTGCACACCTATTGTAAGTAAAAGCACATCACTGAAATCCCTGAGCTGAGAAGTCTTAAAAATGGGGGATGCCTGTTTACAAAAGGTCCCTGTTAAAATTCACAGTCATTCCCCCCTTTATAATAATGAAAAAAAGAGTACTTTTAAGGGAAGCACACTGCTCCTCTGAGTCATTCTGACCTACTAAAATATACTAACTTAAGAGAAAGGCTCCCTATTACTTTTTCGGGGTTTTTTTTTGTTACTATCTTCAAGGCTATTTGAAAATTTTCCAGTAAAAATCATGACTTCTGTTAGGAAACGGATTGAACTCAGCCAAGCTGTGAGTTTGCACTTAGTTCCAATCTGAAAGTTCGTGCCTGGAAGTAAGAGGCACAGTTGTAAAGGTGTGAGACCCTTGGGAATCTCTATCAGAATGGTTTACCTGATGTTTTTGTCTAGATACAGTCCCTAAGTTGTGATCGACTAGATTTAGAGCCCCTGTAATAAATACATAAACAAACTTGCAATAAATTAAGCCTAAACAAATTGCTGTCCAGATTTTCTCTTTTTTCAATTGGCATGAAGAGGTGGCGACAGTCTCCATCCCGGGGGTGACACCGCGGGCTCTGGGCTGCGTGTGCTCTGATCGCACTCGCCGGGTTCCAGCTCCAGGACACACGGATCCAATGAGGCTCACGGGAACACTGGCAGCTCCCTGGCATCTGTGAACACCACACCGATATGGATTTTCCCCTTTTTAGCCATCAGAGGTAAAGAAACGTAAACAAACTAACTAAAAACCCCGAATATCATAGGTTTCTCTCTCAACTGCCTACTTTAAGCCCTTATTTCACGCTCTGCCCCTCAGCTTTCTGTGTCATACACAGTGCTCTCCCCAGCGCTGCTGTGCCCGGCGTCCGCCCGCCGCTCCTCACCAGGGCGGCCAGCGAGGCCTCGTCCCTGCAGCCCTGTGGCCGATAACCTGCCTGAGGGAGCTGGGGGTGTTTAGCCTGGAGAAAAGGAGGCTCAGGGGTGATTTTATCGCTCTCTACAACTGCCTGAAAGGAGGTTGTAGCCAGGTGGCGGTCAGTCTCTTCTCCCAGGAGACCAGCGACAGGGCAAGAGGACTTAGCCTTAAGATGGCCCAAGGGAGGTTTAGGTTGGACAGCAGAAAGAATTTATTCACAGAAATGGTTATTAGACATTTGAATGGGCTGCTCAGGGAGGCTGTGGTGGCTGTCCCTGGATGTGTTTAAGGAAAGACTGGATGTGGCATTTAGCTGACATGATGATGTTTGGTCACAGATTGTACTTGATGACCTCAGGTCTTTTCCAACCTAACTGAATCTGTGATTCTGTGTGGATGACGCCAGGTTGCCCGGGAACATGGTGGAGTCACCATCCCTGGAGGTGTTTTAAGAGGCGCCTGGATGGGGCGCTGGGTGATACGGTTTAGTGCTTTAGGAGTCACAGTGGTAGTGCTGGGTTGACGGTTGGACTTGATGATCTTAAGGGTCTCTTCCAACATTGATGATTCTATAATTCTATAATTCTGTGATTCTGTGATTCTGTGATTCTACGGTTCTACGATTCCAGGTGCGGCGGGACACGGCAGGAGGTCGCGGGCGGTGCTATCGCAGCCTCCGCCCG